>NC_140970.1:22671377-22696377 GCF_056783735.1 Eptatretus burgeri
ATATATATATATGTCTATATATATATATATATATATATATGTCTATATATATATATATATATATATATGTCTATATATATATATATATATATATATATATATATGTCTATATATATATATATATATATATATATATATATATATATATATATATATATATATATATATATATATATATGTCTATATATATATATATATATATATATATATATATATGTCTATATATATATATATATATATATATATATATGTCTATATATATATATATATATATATATATATATATATATATATGTCTATATATATATATATATATATATATATATATATATATATATATGTCTATATATATATATATATATATATATATATATATATATATATGTCTATATATATATATATATATATATATGTCTATATATATATATATATATATATATATATATATATATATATATATATATATATATATATATGTCTATATATATATATATATATATATATGTCTATATATATATATATATATATATATATATATATATATATATATATATATATATATATATATATATATATATATATGTCTATATATATATATATATATATATATATATATATATGTCTATATATATATATATATATATATATATATATATGTCTATATATATATATATATATATATATATATATATATATATGTCTATATATATATATATATATATATATATATATATATATATATATATATATATATATATATATATATATATATATATATATATATATATATATATATATATATATATATATATGTCTATATATATATATATATATATATATATATATGTCTATATATATATATATATATATATATATGTCTATATATATATATATATATATATATATGTCTATATATATATATATATATATATATATATATATATATATGTCTATATATATATATATATATATATATATATATATATATATATATATATATATATATATATATATATATATATATATATATATATATATATATATATGTCTATATATATATATGTCTATATATATATATATATATATATATATATATATATATGTCTATATATATATGTCTATATATATATATATATATGTCTATATATATATATATATGTCTATATATATATATATATGTCTATATATATATTGTTACGGTTGAGGAAATTCGCAAACCACCATTCAGGTTCTGTAGGTGAGATATCTCTGTAAGTACATGTGTAGTTAGCCCCAAACCCGTTGTTTAGAGGGAATAAATGTGATTCATTCGGGCTGCGACCCTTTAAGATAGCCGTTTTTCTGTTCGCTCTTTATTTTGAACCAACCACGTCTCAACCGCCATCACACAACAACCACCAACCGCAACACCTCTTCACAACACCAACAGCCACGACCTTTACCTTCACAACTCGCTCCCGCAAACATCGCATCACCGCCATTCCAAACGTCGTCATGGCCATGGACCACCACTTTAAACCCTCTACCACCTTCGCCTCTCCTTCTGCGGCCATTCCCGCGCCGCTTGTGGGCACCGAGCGTCAGGCTGTCCTGGACTCGTGCAGGACGCGCGCTGAGCCGCGGGTGCAAATAGCGGCCTTTCCAAGGAGAAGTCGGATCAGGAATGATACACGCCCACTTCTGATCCGTCCAATCAGCAAGCACGGGGCGGTTTGGCATCGCCTCCAGGCGCGTCGGAGTAGAATCGATATATGCAAATTCGAGTATCAGGGGAGATTCACGCCCCTTTTTCTCCGTCCAATGGGCGAGCGTGGCTCCACCCCCGAGCTCATTCTGATTCAGAAATTTGCATATGGGTTCTCCTACACGACTATAAAGCGCCGAGCGCGGGGCGAATTCAGGGAGCTTTTCGGTCAAGGCGAGTTGGAGAAGAGTTGAAAGTTTTGGGTCGGAAGCAGTTGTAGTTGGAGAGGAGTTGGAGTTTGAGTGGGAGAAGGGTTGGAGGCAGTCGGCTGAGGAGAATTGCGGAGGGGACCGGATACCTTGGGTCCGAGGCAAGGAAAACGGCGGTCGGCGACGAGGTCGCAGCGGAGTGACTCGTCGCGGGACCCAAGCAAGCCAGCTATCCTCTTTCCCCAGAGCATCAACAATTCCCCCCTTTACCCTCCCCCCGCGCTGAGATAGTGCGAAAATGGGCCCCGTTCCCACCCCACTCCAAGCAGTGCCAACGAAACCCGCGAAGGAGTGCGGAGTCGGGGCACCGCCTCCACATTTGCGGCTCATCACAAGACACGGGTAGGCTCCACCCGGTCTCGCGGCCCACAGGCCCCGTCTGCCCCCTTGTCTTTGAGGGTGGCCCTTTTCTTTTGCTTTTGAGTATATGTGTTGTCGGCGCCGTCTGTAAAGTAAAACTGTATAAGTGTTGCCATGTGCTCGCGTAGTCGGTAGTAGATCTGCATTGTTGTGTTTCTTTTGTAACATCTGCTTTTGGTGCATAATTGTTGTAATTGTATATGTGTGCTTTCCGTGTGCCGCGGAATAAATGTGCCTTATGTTGAACTCTTTTTCCCGTTTCGCTTCGTCTTTTCTTTAATTGAATCTCCATCTTGCTTCACGTGAAGGGTTGGTAGTGGGCTTAATACGCCCGATAATTAATCGGAACCGTCAAGGTCGACGATAACACCGCTCAGTTATCCCGATAGTACGGAACGGGTCGCTTAAGTGGCCCGTGTCCGGAGTCGACCTGCGGCGAGGTGCGATCGCCCGGTCTACCCTCCGTGTGGGTACTTAGGTAGGTCGAATTTGGCGGACAACCCTATCCCACGCGGGGGGCCGATTGGCACGATCGTGGTGAGGCCAAAAGGCCCACCCGTGACTAGTTCCCGGCGTTAGTCCGAGAGGGTCACGACAGAATTGTCCGTCCGGTGGGCGACGTGCCTCGATTCGAGTTACGTGGCCGCTCGCACGCCGGCGGGCGCGAATTCGCAACACTGGTGTCAGGTCGTGGGACACAAACCCATCCCCCTCCTCGCGGCACTGGTGTCGGAGAGCGGGAAAACGGGCTCTCCTGTCTCCAGCTAAATTCACGGGAATCGGTCCAGGGGTGAGAGGAGCGACCCCCGATTCCCTCCAAATTACGAGCGATTTAAATTAACCCCTTACGAGAAATAAGATGGAGTCTCAAGGCGAACGGGAGCCGGGGGTGTTAGAAATGTATATGTGTAGTAATGTAGGATCCATGGTCCAGGATGAAATCCCCGTGCAGGAAATGGTTGTACAGGACGAACTCGCCCAACTGAACCCAGAGCCCGAAATAGGTGCGGCGGCGGCCGCGGTGTATGACACCTCCCCTCCCCCTCTCCGCCAAAACCCCCATATCCTTGCCGAATCGGCTCAACTGAGTGCACCCGACATGGCCCAGCTATGCGCCATGCTGGCGGCAATGAACAAGAAAATGGATGCGAATACACAACAAATGAACGAAGTGAAAACAAAAATGGATACGAATGCACAACAAATTAACTAAATGGAAACAAACATGAAGGAAGAAATGAGAGAAATGCGGGGTGAGACGCAGAACATGGGCCGAAGCCTGCAGGCGGGCATGAAGGCAGTAACCGGGGAGCTTAAAATGGCGACGCCACGTGTGGGAGCGAACGAGCTGGAAGGGGGTGCAACGGCTGTCCGGCCTGCGATGAAGACGGGCGAGGTCATGACGAGCGACGTCGTAATTAATGGGGAGACTGAAACATGCAAAACAGAGACAACAAAGGAAATCGAGGTATTGCCAGAGACGCGAGAGATAGACCCAGGCCCGTCGCTAGGGGGGGGGGCATTTGGGTGCAATGCCCCCCCATGGCGCATCTGGTGCCCCCCCCCCCACTTGTACGCCACCCATTTATGCCCTGTTGCACCCTGTGAACAACTTAGTGTTTAAGGGTGAGCGCCCACTGTGAACTTGTTGTTTAAGAGTTCACCTGTGTGAACTAAAACCCTTATTCCAGATGTTCAACGTGGTGAATAATAAGGCCTTCTTGGATAAACTGCTCTTTAATAATATCCTTCTTTGAATAAGAATCAAGAGATAAGTCAAGTGTGCGCTTCCCAGCGCATCTTCAAAAGCAATTGGCAAGACGATACAGTCCAAGACCACAAGATAAAAGATAATAACACAAACACCAACGCCAGCAGCCAAGACCTCGTGTCGAATGTCGATGTTGTGGGTGGTTCTATATATATCGTGGATCATTTAGTTTTAAGGAATAGCCAATCAGCGTATTCGATATGGAGACCCTATTGAGCAGGTTACCTGATTGGTTGTAAGTTAGGTATAAATGTAATATAGTCATAATATGATAATATGATTAAGGAAAAGACATAAATTTACATAATTAAAGATGAAGTGCACGTGCACCACGTGACCTTCACACCCCGTCAACCCTCCATCTTACAAAAGTAATTTTACAATAAAAATTTAAAATATGTGTGTTTACAATCGTGCTTACATTTGAAATGATGCAGATAAAACCTGTTTTTGATGGATGCATCATTTAATAAATAAAACCGTCAACCGTGAAATCTCGCGAGTCGCGAGATTAGTGACGCGAATCACGAGGGACGAATCACAGAGCACGAGCTCGCAGCAGGAGAAAAAGACGTGGATGATGGATATACGAAAATGGCTCAGAAAAGGAAAAAATGCAAGGGACGAAAATGAAGAAGATGATGAAAGACATGTTGTGGGAGGAGTTGGAGGAGGAAAAGACGATCATGTCGATGAAATATCGACAGAAGCTGGCCAACCTGGCCAAGCCAGCAACGTCAGCCCTGCAGCTGTAGCCCCAGCGCAGGCAGCCGAGTTTCCATTCTCAGGGGCGGCCTCGGGGTCCGGTGTGACTGTCAAGCTGCTTCCCGATGATCTTGGAAGTGAGAGACCGAATCGAGTTGTTCTACAGTGGTACCCTGGCCATCTGTTGCAGAACAAGAGTCGCTCGTTTGTGTCCTCGTGGTACCAGACTAATGAATGGCTGGAATACAGTGTGCAGACAGATGCAGCATTCTGCTATCCATGCAGGAAGTTTAACACCGCATGTGGCCCAGTGGACTCTACTTTCACAGTGCGAGGCTACCGGAATTGGAAACATGCCGTTGAGAAAAACAGGGGGTTTCACAAACACTCAACTTCAAAGGAACATTTAACCTGTGTTTTGAGGTTGAAGGAGAATGAGAGGCGCATCGATTGTGGTGAGGAGATTTCCACACTCCTCAATGCTGACCAGCGAAATAGAAACCGGTACTATCTGTCTGCTCTTATAGATGTTGTGGGATTTCTCGCCGAAAATCAGATACCTTTTAGAGGGAGCCTTGATATTTTTGAAGATATGTCAGACGGGCACAGTGGGCTCTTCCTCTCGCTTTTAAACTACACACTCAAAAAAGACACCGAGCTAGCCGAAATAATAAAGCATATCCCACGAAACGCAAGCTATACTAGTCCGGAAATGCAGAATGAACTGATCTGCACATTGAGTAATGTTGTGACAGATGCCATCGTGGAAGAAGTAGGCACATCGTGGTTTACCATCAAGGTGGATGGGACGAAGGACCCCACTGAATGTGAGAACATATCAATCATCATTCGCTTTGTATCGGCATCAAATGAAGCAACAGAGCGTCTACTCACAATAGCTACAGCCGATGCTGGAGATGCAAAAACATTGACAGACCTAATAATTGCAGAGTTGATAAAAACAGGACTTGACACATCAAAAATATTAAGTCAGGTGTACGACGGGGCTTCGGTAATGGCTGGGAAGCACGGTGGGGTGCAAAAGTTGTTGCAAGAGATATTGGAAAGAGAAATCCCCTATGTGCACTTCTTAAATCACCAACTCCATCTGGTAGTTGTCCACGCACTGGCAGCAGAGAAAGCTGTCACTGATTTCCTCGAGGTTTGTTGTTGCCTGTACAAATTCTTCAGAAAGCCCACTGTTGCTGCACAGTATAAAGGTGGGCGGTTAAAACGACTTCTTGATCAAAGGTGGACGGGACATTTAGCCACCGTGTCTGTGATCATAGGATCTTTTAAGGATATCACATCCTGACTGTCGGAGATTGATGCAGAGTGCGCCTACGGTGCAGAGATGAGGATGGAGGCTATTGGGCTTTTGCGGGAAGTCTCTGGGCCTGCCTTCATGTTCATTGCTATCTTTGTACAAAAACTGCTGATGTTAGATGGCCCTAACAGACTCTTGCAGGCAGAGGACATGGACTTGCTAACGGGGTTGGAACTGGTGGCGAGTGCTACAGAGTGCGTGAAGAAACTCCGCTCTGAGGATGAGTTCACTGATCTGTGGAACAAGGCCAACAATGCTCGCACTTCTACACCTGCACCACCAAAACGGAGATGCACAATGCATAAGAACTTGGAACAGTTTGTAGTTTTTGAGACTCCAGGACAAAACAACGACAATGACAAGACGGAACTGCAGAGGGTTTTTTTTACAGCACAATTGACACTGTGCTTGGCGAGATCGCTCAGCGCTTCAATGAGCGCAACACACAACTCGCCCGTTCACTCGCTGCCTTGAATCCTGAAAATGGCACGTTTTTGGATCCCCACTTGCTCCAGCACATAATGACATTAACAAAGTCAACCATCAGTGAAACAGAGTGTGTGGTTGCAAAGCAGTTTATTCGATCACAGACAGAAAAGCAGCCAAACGAGAGATGGACAACACAAAAACTCCTCTCAACATACCACAAAACGCTGGAAGCCATGCCAAGTGTAGTGACTGCTATGAGACTTGGACTAACACTTGGTGCGTCCACTGCCATGTGTGAAAACTCATTCTCAATATTGAGGAATGTCTTCAGTGACCATCGACGGACCATGCGCCATGCACGCAAGGCACAACTGGTACGGCTGGCCTTCGAGAGAGACCTCACATGTAAATGCCTGAATGAATGGAAGGAGAAGGTCCTCAGAAGATTCCACACCGAGACGCATTGCCTGCAGCTCTTTTGACAGTGAGTGCAGCGGTATAAAAACTATACGAGGAGTTCAGATTGTGTGTGTGACTGCTGGTGATGCGTGTGTAGTTGTGGTTGCAGTGTGGTTGTGGTCAGCACCCGCCGTGGTCGGCTGCTTTGTACTTCTGATGTTTAAGTTAAATGTTGTGTTTGGTGCTTTGCATATCCCATATCTAGTGCTTTGTGCATAACCTTACCCCTGTGTAATTGACTGCTTTAAATGCGGACCTTGTGGTATCTTCAGGCTGGTCGTATTTGCTGTTGATAGTTCAACGTGATGATCGCAGGTCATAGCCTTCTGTATCTTATTTCAAAGTGCACTGATTCTGGTGCCAACCTCCCCCATTTAGTTATTGTATCTCTGGTATATTAATTTTCTAATGCCAATTCTTCGCAACACCTTGTATAACTGCACCTGAATTGGTGCCAATTGTTTAATCATTGAATATTTGCATTGTGAATGTGCCAGTTTGTTGTGGCTCTCCTGCATTCAAATAATTTTAGGCCAAAAACATCGGAACATATTAAATCTAGCTGAGATCAATTTGGTTAGTATGCGACGGCAACCTCAGTATAGCAGCAATGCCAACCCTCCCGATTTCATCGGGAGGCTTCCGAAAATTCACCCAAACTCCCGCCCTTACGTTCACTATCCTTATCCTCCCGAAATTTTGATATTTTTGCACTGTTCACTAATCAGAATGTACTAGTATGAGAATTGAATGAAAAGCATCGTCTGCTACGTATAGCATGTGGTAACTCCATAACGTTCGCTGCTACCAAATTGTACGTAAAAAAATTGCAAATTCAAATGAGGAGCAGCGAAACATTGGGTCTGGATCTCGCTTATGCGATCATGCACTGAGATTTAGTGCATGCGGTATGTGTGCAATACAGTGCATGCGGTATGTATGCACAGTGTATATGCATGCGATACGCTCACTGCATGCAGCTGGGCCCCGTACCAGCCCGGCGGTCGCGACCACCGTGCGGTGTTTAACAGCCGCTAGAGTTCTACGAGTCGCGCTGCAGCTGTGGAACATCGACTTCGAAGTTACCGATGCTTCAAGCCCTCGATGTTGATTACGAAATGGCAGAAAAGAAGCTTACAAAGACCAAGAAATGGTCTCAGAAGTACAAGACCGAATACAGTCTCCAATACCCGTGTATTCGAAAGTCTGAAAGAGGAATTCATCATGCGTATTGTACAGTATGCAGCGTTGATATTTCAGTTGAGCACGGAGGTCGCGATGATATTCGGAAGCACGTTGGAAGCAAACGGCACACAGACATTGCAAAGGAGAGATCTTCGAGCACGAGTACCGGTACACTTCTGAATTATTTCACCAAACAAGGGACAAGCGAGGAAGAGGATGTTACCCGAGCGGAACTTCTCTTTAGTGGATTTATTGTGGAACATAACTTGCCCATATCAGTCTCAGATCATGCTGGACCTCTATTTCAAAAGATGTTTCCAGATTCAAAAGTTGCTTCAAAGTATGGATGTGCAAGAACAAAAACTTCAGCAATAATTGGTGAGTTGTCAAATGTTACTGCTTCATCTATTGCCGATATTGCTAGACTAGCTCCATTTAGCCTAGCTACAGACGGTAGCAATGACAGTGGTGAGGCCCAGCTATATCCTGTCCTGATTTCGTACTATGACAACAGTGCTGGGATTGTGAAGCAAGGTTTGCTAAGTTTGCCTGCGTGCAAACAAGATTCCACTGGAGAAAACATTTTCAAACTGCTTGATCATGAGTTCAGTGACAGGAAAATTCCGTGGGGAAATTGTGTTTCCTTTTGTGCTGATAATGCCTCTGTCATGGTGGGCAAGCACAAAGGAGTCGCTGCTTATATCCACAAACAAAATCCAGAGTGCTACATCATGGGATGCCCTCGCCATATGATGCACAATACGGCCAAGAAGGCGGCTCAGGCCTTACCCATTGAATTAGATGACTTTCTCATCGATATTTACTACTACTTGGACAAAAGTAGTAAACGCGTCAAAGGAGTGAAAGCACTGCAAGAACTCTGTGATGCCCCGACACACAAGATTCTGAAGCATGTCGCAACAAGGTGGCTGTCCCTTGGTCAGTGCCTAGACAGGCTGATTGAACAGTGGGAGCCACTTCGCCTCTTCTTCAAAGAAGAAGTACGAAGAAAAATGCAACCAACTGTAGCCAAGACTCTAACAACGAGCAAGAAGGACGGCACTGTATCTACTGCCAGTACTGGCACTGCAGGATCAAGCACTAGTGGAGCAGCATTCACCACTACCACTGCAGTATCTGCTGCGAAGAAGACAGCAGGGACAGCACCAAAACCAATGCTGAGAGCAGGTAGCATCACCGGCCCTTCATCACGTTCATCTACAAAGCAGATCCCTTCAGAGACGAGAAAGACTGTGATAGTCCCATCTACAGGCAAAGAAGGACCCAAGTTAAGTTCTGCTTTTGCCAAATCACTTGATAGAAGCTCAGCAAAACCTTCGAATCAGAGGTCTTCTTCCTTGGCTGCACCTACCTCAAGCTCTCTCCTCAAACGTAAAATTGGATCTGGTACTACGAGTCTGACCTCTTCTGCTGGCAGTAAACGCAAGTGTGATCGCCCTGCGGCTAAGTGTACTACGAGTTCTACAACTAAAAGCGCATCTTCCTCAAACACTGTACAGGAATCTAGAGAAAAACGTGTCAACAGGATGTTCTTGTCTCCACAAACAAAACTCTATTGTTTCTTCCTTCGATATGCTAACAAGCTTTTTGAGAAGGGGAATCTTCTGCTCCAAAGAGACGAACCCTGTATTCATCTCCTGCACGGAGAATTGAATGGTCTTCTGAAAGATATCTTCGTACGGTTTTTGAAACCATCGGTGTCATCGGTTGCTCTGGTAAATGTACCCTTCTCTGACAGAAATCATCAGAAGAATGATGAGGACCTCATGATTGGGAACGATGCCAAACTGTATATAAGGGAACAAAGGAGTCTCAAGAAATCCACCTTCACTCTGAGTGAGTCAGACATCCAAGGTTTCTTCAGTGCAGTTCGCTCATATTATGTGAAAGCCTGCAATTACATCTTCAAAACCTGGCCGCTAGATGATGAATTAGCCAAGCATGCTCAGGTGCTGGATGTTAAGCTACACCAAGAAGTGGGGTTTGACTGTGTGGAGTTTTTCATCAAGAAATTCCCCTGTCTGTTCAGTGGCGGTGATAGTGACATAGACAGTCTTGAGAGTGAATTCGCTCACTACCAGGCAGACGCCTCCATAGCTACAATTGCTACTGAGACAGTGAGAGTGGATGAGCAGTGGCATCGGATTTCACAGCTCACAGATCCCTGCACTGGTGCCAAGAAGTATCCTAATTTGAGCAAAGTGATGAAGGGAATCTTGGTCATTCCTCATTCGAACGCATCATGTGAGCGGGCACTCAGTCTTGTACGGAAGAATCATACTGAATTTCGTCCCAATTTGAGTGTCAAAACCCTGGAAGCTCTCTGAATTGAAAAACTAGCTCATAGCACCCCTTGCTACCAGAGAGAATACAGCAAAGACATAATCAGAAGGGCTAAAAGAGCCACACAGCTGTCACTCAGCAAAGCTGCCATGGAAAAAGCAAGCAGCAGTAGTACCAGCCAGTAAGGTAAGAAAAATATTGCTTCTTTTGTGCTTTTTGTTAATCTTTGATTGTCCCCTAACTTACTAATATTAACATACATGTAACATTAAAAAGTGCACAATTTTCCCCTTTTTTTGTTCAAAAAGTGGGAATTCTTAACATGTTAAATGCTCCAAAATAGGGCTCAGAGGGCACGAGAGAGCGTCTAGAACCCCAGAGCTTCCAGGGCCCTAAGGCGGGCCCTGGACCCCGCCGCAAGGGTCGAGCGCTCCGCGCTCGAGATGTGCGCTTCACGCACATTATTTGGTGTCGGTTGCAAATCCTCCCTAATTCTGATTTCCAAAAGTTGGCATCTCTGGTATAGATGTGTCACTGCTGCATGAATACAATAGTATACCGGGTTATCAAAAATATTAAATATAATAATTGTGCCCCCCCATCCAGTTCATATGCCCCGCTTAATACTGAGCCCTGGCTACGGGCCTGGATAGACCAGGTCGAGAGTGAATTAAAAACGGAGGAAACAGAGACGAAGGTCCAGGGAGAAACAAATGAACGCGAGAGAACGGCAGGAATAAAATGTGTAGAAACGCAGGAGGTCGTCGTGGAGGAAATGATAATAGAGACAACGGCAGAATTAATCATGGAGACGAAAAAGACAAAAGAGGAAACAGCAGAGACGAAAAGCGAGGAAGAAACGGAGGTAATGGACGACGTGACGGGATTGACGGAGACGCAGGTATTGAAAGAAATAACAGAGACGCGGGAAATGGGAACCATAGAGGAGAGACGCAAAAACACACACAGAGGTATTGGAGGACCATGAGGGGGAGCTGGCGGACTGGTTAGAGACCCGGTGCGAGCAGCTGGATGGCCTCCTTCGGGAACGAGGGGAGGGAGTATGCCCCCTTGAGGCGAATCACGACCAGGTGGGTTCGGTCGTGCTTTGCGAGTTCGAGGGGAGGAGTGCTGCGAACGGGTGCACGGAGAGCTTGGGGGGTATAGAGGCCCCGGAGACCCTTGTGGGGACACGAATCCCCAGTGTTGTTGTAACGGTGTGTGTGGTGCAAGGTGTGAGTGCGTCCCCGTGTGTGGAAGCGACCCTGTGTGAGTGGTGTGGTGGTAAGTGTGCAGAAGGGTGTGCTTCCCAGCACGCCGTGTGTGGATGAGGCACCACGGGCGAGTGCCCCCGCGTGTTTGAGTTTTGTGGTTTGTGTGAGGGAAATGGCATGAGTGAGTGGAGCCACGTGTGCGAGGGAGGTGGCATGCGTGAGTGAACGGCCGAGTGCAAGGGAGACCGTGTGTGTGAGAGAGCGGTATGTGAGGGAGATGTCGGTCGGCATGCGGGAGCACGCAGCCGCGTCTCCCAGTGTGAGTGTAATGGAGTGGTGTATGAGTGTCGTGGCACGCTATAGTGCGTGGGTTGAATGGCGACGACGACGGCGACAGAGGAAAGAAAGCCGGGTAGCGGCTGTAGATGTTTTGCGCACCGCGCCGGGTTCACCCAGCAGCGAGCGCGAGGTCCGTGCCGTGCAACGCACGAGGCCCCCACGTGCTCGCTTGCGAGAGTGAAGTCCCGGTCCGGAAACGAGCACGGTGAATGTTGTCAATCCCGCAACGGACAAAGTTTAGGCAGGATAACGGATTTGGACCGGATGGGTTCTCCACGCGGGCGTGTGTGTTTAGCTCCAACGGGCAAAGCACATGTGTTCGCGTGGGGAACCCCTCGAGACGTGAGGCTTGTGTTTTTTTTAATGCCCGGGGTGACGTCATGGCTGCGTGTGTGGTTGGAATCCGGCAGGAGGGTGAATCCCTGCCGGATGGTACCGTCCAAGAGGGACGAGGGACGCGAACGGCTGCCATGACGTCACGACACAGGTGCGCGGCTGTGAATTGCCGCGCTGGTGCGCAGGTTGTGAGTTGCCGCGCTGGTGCTGCGCGATAAAAAAAAACAGCAAGCCTCGCTTTCGGGTGAACAGGATCCCTGGGCAAGGGGTGGAAGACCCCCTTGACCCGGGCACAGGATGAAACTAGTTAGGGGGAAGGGTTAGCTTAGTTAGACCGACTTCATGGGGCAGGGGTAAGTCCTCATGGAGTCCGTGGAATGGATTAGTTAGAGGGATTGTTAGTGAGATTTAGGTTGGGAAAGTGATTTTTGGATTTGAGGACAGTGACGTGCAGTGAATGTGTAGAGGGGACGTAGTTTAGCTACGTAGTGTTAAATGGAACGTGCTATAGTTTAAGGGACGACGTGGGAGCACGAGTTAGTTAGGGGAGGTAGTTAGAAGGATGGCAGAGTTCAGTGGTGTGTGTGTTGAAGAGTTGGTGAGTGAAGTGGAAGCATGTGCTTGGTCAGTGAGTGAGGCCAGCGGGTCTGTGTGAGTGGAGCGAATGGGGAATGCATGGTGCGATGAGTGATTGGGGGGGAGGAGTGACTCCCGCCCAAGGGACCCCAGGGTCAGTGTAGACTGAGTTAGTGGGTTAGTCAAATTAACAAAAATGGAAGTCGTTTTGCTGTTGGTGGGAATGTAGGCTCGATATCCATTTGGAGGGGTGCAGGAGCCCTGTTGACGGGCTGGGAGCGTGGCTGCGAAAGGTGAGTATCGCTGAGTGGGTACCCTGGGCACCAGGCTAGTCGGCCGTGGTAGGCCAAGGGCCCATGGGGGGCCGGGATAGCGTAGTGGGCACGGGTGCGCCTGCTTGGTGCGGGGGCCCGGGGCACCATTAGCCGCGTGGGCAGTGTTGTGGGCACGGGTGACCCTCGGAAAGGGGCCTGGGAAGCGAGCCTGCCACGTGTGCGTTTCAGGGGAGGTGCCATGGGGGGCACTCCCCGGTGTTTAGGGAGCTGGTAGGCTCGGAGGCAGTGTAGTGCCCGGGGGTGCCATCATAGGGGAATCGGCAGAGGGTCGTGCCTGCCAAGGGGAGCCACGCGTCCCAGCCATGAGACCGTGTGAGGGCACGGGAAGAAAATTGGGGGGCGAGGCCCGAAATTGTGAGGATACCAACACAGGCGACGGGAATCTGGGTTAATAGAACCAATAGTTTAAGCGAGAGGCGCTTGTTGAAAGCCCCGGGGTAGTTTAAAGGTAAATGGATAGGGTAGATTAGGAAGTGTACCCCTCCGCACCATCCATCCCCTCGCTCTCGTTGTGGGCCGCTGGACCCACTTTGTGTTATAGATCGCTGAAGTCTGGGGAGGCCATCCTGAGGCTTAGATTGGGCCTCGACACAAGACACTAGCTCTCCCTTATTCCCCTCCTGGAAGGGAACGTAGGGGTTGGGAGTAGGCTAGGGGACGATAGGTTAGCCGAACAAGGACGATAAAGGGGGTTAGGGGACGAATTATAGTGGGGAAGTAAAAATAAAACAAAAAAATTATTTGGGGCTAAATTGGGTTTTACAAATTAAGGGGGTGGGTATGGACGGTGACAGGCAAAGGCGATAGGTTGGGAGACCATAGGGTAGGTCCGAGCCCACCTTCCGAGTGGCCAGCACCACCGCACTCCCTCCACCAACCTCCACTGAACGGCAAAGGCTGGCCAGCTTCATCTGCTGGCTGTGTTGCTGCAAGGCCTGTGCCGGCCCACTTCATCTGCCGGCTGGCTGTTTTTCTTCAAGGCCTG
This sequence comes from Eptatretus burgeri, assembly GCF_056783735.1. NCBI lineage: Eukaryota > Metazoa > Chordata > Myxini > Myxiniformes > Myxinidae > Eptatretus > Eptatretus burgeri. Next base: position 22,685,656 of record NC_140970.1, read on the forward strand.
TGCCGGCCAGTTCGTCTGCTGGCTGTGTTTGCCTGCAGCGGCCTTCTTCTGCAGGCTGTGTTGCCTGCTCACCTTTGCCATGCCATCCCCACTGCCCATGTTCACCAGCCCCGTTCAATTTTGCTTTGCCCCCCACCTGTTCATTGCCATGTGTGCCAGGATCAGAAAGCAACAGTTTGCAAGCTGCGAGAACTGCCCCGTTGGCAGCTACAACACGGGCCTGCAGTGGCGGCCCGTGCACCGTGTTTGCGTCCATCCATTTATCCATCCATCCATCCGTTGTGCTCATTGCGTGTGCCACTTGAGCTGGCACGGAGACTGCGTTTGTGCAGCCCGTGCACCGTTTTGTTGCTTGCGTCAGTGCCCGTTCAGTGCTCTGCAGGGACGGCCTTGCGGGCAGCCGCACCAGGAGACTGCGTTTGTGCAGCCCATGCACCGTTGTGGTTCACTGCGTTCAGTTCAAAAGGGGAGGCCGAGGACTGCGTGTGAGCAGCCGGCCACGTTCCCTGTCACCTGTATGTGAGCAGCCTGGCTCCCTGCTAACTGCTTTCTTTTTGCAGAGTCCATTGATCCTGGGCCATGGTTTCGTGTAAAATTTGTAAGTTAAGGTTAAGATGTACTGTACATATGAGTGCGCCCCCGGCATGTCTGTCTTAGCGCCGGCAATTTTATTTAAGTCGTCCGTGTGAGTGGGTTTGTTTAGTTTGTTACTCAGCCCTCAGGTTATTTATTTTGGAGACACGAATACCATGAATGACGCACTCAGGGATCCGTAGGTAAAACGTACTAGGGGAGAACTACACATGATGGCACACGAAAATTTGACGACTAGGGATGAGTCTGTAAAAAGGGGAGGGGTAGTGTTACGGTTGAGGAAATTCGCAATCCACCATTCAGGTCCTGCAGGTGAGATATCTCTGTAAGTACATGTGTAGTTAGCCCCAAACCCGTTGTTTAGAGGGAATAAATGTGATTCATTCGGGCTGCGACCCTTTAAGATAGCCATTTTTCTGTTCTATCTTTATTTTGAACCAACCACGACTCAACCGCCATCACACAACAACCACCAACCGCAACGCCGCTTCACAACAACAACAACAACAACGCCAACAGCCACGACCTTTACCTTCACAACTCGCTCCTGCAAACATCGCATCACCGCCATTCCAAACGTCGCCATGGCCATGGACCACCACTTTAAACCTCCACCACCTTCGCCTCTCCTTCTGCGGCCATTCCCGCGCCGCTTGTGGGCACTGAGCGTCAGGCTGTCCTGGCCTCGTGCGGGACGCGCGCTGAGCCTCGGGTGCAAATAGCGGCCTTTCCGAGGAGAAGTCGGATCAGGAATGATACACGCTCACTTCTGATCCGTCCAATCAGCAAGCACAGGGCGGTTTGGCCCCGCCTCCAGGCCCGTCGGAGTTGAATCTATATATGCAAATTCGAGGATCAGGGGAGATTCACGCCCCTTTTTCTCCGTCCAATGGGTGAGCGTGGCTCCACCCCCGAGCTCGTTCTGATCCAGAAATTTGCATATGGGTTCTCCTACACGACTATAAAGCGCCGAGCGCGGGGCGAATTCAGGGAGTTTTTCGGTCAAGGCGAATTGGAGAAGAGTTGAGAGTTTTGGGTCGGAAGCAGTTGGAGGCAGTCGGAGTTGGAGAGGAGTTGGAGTTTGAGTTGGAGAAGGGTTGGAGGCAGTCGGCTGAGGAGAATTGCGGAGGGACCGGATACCTCGGGTCCGATGCAAGGAAGACGGCGGTCGGCGACGAGGTCGCAGCGGAGTCGCTCGTCGCGGGACCCAAGCAAGCCAGCTATCCTCTTTCCCCAGAGCATCAACAATTGCCCCCTTCCCCCCCCCCCGCGCTGAGATAGTGCGAAAAGGGGGCTCCGTTCCCACCCCACTCCAAGCAGTGCCAACGAAACCCGCGAAGGAGCGCGGAGTCGGGGCACCGCCGCCACATTTGTGGCTCATCACAAGACACGGGTAGGCTCCACCCGGTCTCGCGGCCCACAGGGCCCGTCTGCCCCCTTGTCTTTGAGGGTGGCCCTTTTCTTTTGCTTTTGAGTAAATGTGTTGTTGGCGCCGTCTGTAAAGTAAAACTGTGTAAGTGTTGCCGTGTGCTCGCGTTGTCGGTCGTAGTTCTGCATTGTTGTGTTTCTTTTGTAACATCTGCTTTTGGTGCATAATTGTTGTAATTGTATATGTGTGCTTTCCGTGTGCCACGGAATAAATGTGAATTATGTTGAACTGTTTTTCCCGTTTCGCTTCGTCTTTTCTTTAATTGAATCTCCATCTTGCTTCACGTGAAGGGTTGGTAGTGGGCTTAATACGCCCGATAATTAATCGGAACCGTCAAGGTCGACGATAACACCGCTCGGTTATCCCGATAGTACGGAATGGGTCGCTTAAGTGGCCCGTGTCCGGAGTCGACCTGCGGCGAGGTGCGATCGCCCGGTCTACCCTCCTTGTGGGTACTTAGGTAGGTCTAATTTGGCGGACAACCCTATCCCACGCGGGGGGCCGATTGGCACGATCGTGGTGAGGCTGAAAGGCCCACCCGTGACTAGTTCCCGGCGTTAGTCCGAGAGGGTCACGACAGAATTGTCCGTCCGGTGGGCGACGTGCCGCGATTTGAGTTACGTGGCCGCTCGCACGCCGGCGGGCGCGAATTCGCAACAATGTATATATATGTATATATATATATATATATATATATATATATATATATATATATATATATATATATATATATATATATAAAAACATTTATACGTATATCAAGGGTGTCCCAAAAAATGTACTCACTCTTTAAATGATAATAAATGCGTTGTTTATTGACTTAGAAACAAGATTAATGGTTAAATGGATAAATGCATGTTAGCAAATGTTCAAACTGACGACCATCACTTTCCAAACACAGGCGATAAAGCGGACCAATGGATTCAACAGCATTATGAATCATTTCATTTGAAACTGCAAGACATTGTCTTTCAATTTCCTCTTTCAGCTCATCGACTGTTGCTGGTTTTGAGCCGTAAACCTTATCTTTGAGATATCCCCATAAAAAGAAGTCCATTGGAGTGAGGTCTGGGGAACGCGCAGGGAATTCAGCACTACCTCTTCGCCCAATCCCTCTGTTCGGAAAAGTTGCTTCGAGACAGGCCCTTACATCACGGTGCTAATGGGGAGGTGCTCCATCTTGCTGAAAGTAAATCTTTTCGTCACCAAATATCTCTTCGATACGTGGACCGACGGATTCCTGCAGCAAGTTAAAGTAAACATCCATAGTGACAGTTTGGTCAAAAAAAATGGCCCGAGGATGCCCAGTGCTGATATCCCACACCACACAGTAACCCCTGGTAAGTTTAAATGGTGTTGCATAGTAACATGCGGATTTTCAGGAGCCCAATAGGTGCAATTTTGTCGGTTAATTGAGCCATTTAACTTGAAGCTGGCCTCATCGCTCCAAACAATTTTGGATGGAAATGCTGCATCTTCTTCGCATTTGCCCAGGTAGCACTCACAAAATTCAGCTCTCCGGTCAGGATCGTCTTCATTTAGAGTGAGGATTAATGTTGGAATGTAACTTTTCCAATGAATTCGCTTCAAAATGTGATGGGCACTTGATTTTGGGATTCCTGTCTCACGAGCAATTTTTCATACAGATTTCCGTGGGGATCGGTGGAGGGTTTCCAGCAATTGATTTTCCTTTGCGGGGGTGGTTTATGACCGTGGTCTTCCTGAACGCTCCTTATGGATGTCATGCACAGTTCCATCTGTTTCAAACTTATCTCGGATGCGAGCAATGGTGTGTCGCATTGGTGGATCTTTGTGAAAATGTCTTCGAAATTGTCTTTGCACTTCCATGATGTTTTCGTGCTTCCAGTCACACTTTATGATAAATTTTCTTTCTTCAAAACCTAGTCGTACGTCTGCCATTATTATGGTCAATTTGATCTGAAAAGAAATGATAAATTCAATGAGTTATGAGGAGCCAAAATGTGAGTACATTTTTTTGGGACACCCTGTATATATATATATATATATATATATATATATATATATATATATATATATATATATATATATATATATATATATATATATATATATATATATATATACAAGCATGCACATACATATATACATACATACAAATAAACATATATATATATATATATATATATATATATATATATATATATATATATATATATATATATATATATATATATATATATATATATATATGTATGTATGTTTATATATGTACATACATATAATTATATATATGAATATGTATATGTATGTATCTATGTGTGATATATATATATATATATATATATATATATATATATATATATATATATATATATATATATATATATATATATATATATATATATATATATATATACTAGTAGTAATGCCCGGCGTTGCTCGGGCTAGCAATAAAGTCTGGCGTTGCCCAGGCTTTCTTGCAAATTTCCTGAATAGCTGTTAGCGGTTAGGGTTGCAGTTAGGGTTAGGGTTAGCGGTTAGGGTTAGCTGTTAGGGTTAGCGTTAGGGATAGCGGTTAGGGTTAGTGTTAGGGTAGCTAACCCTAACACTAACCCTAACACTAACCCAAACCCTAACCCTAACCCTAACCCTAACAGCTTGGCGTAGCGGAGGAAAACAGCGCCCGGGGCAAAGTGGAAATTTGCGTCCCCCGTAGGCCTTAAACTTGAGTGGATTTGAATGGAAAATCCCATAAGGGATATCGATGTATCGATTTTTTTTCGAATATCGGAAGTCTTATGGAAAAAATTTATAGCCAATGACCTAAGTTGGACCAAAAGCCATAATCGTACCGAATTTGAATGGAATCCGTTGGAGTTTGTGAAAATGCATCAAAATGAATTTTGAGGGGCCTCTTAAGGAAGATAATAATATTGTGACGTCCACGGGACTTGAACAGTCCCGCCAACGTAGAATGAGCCGAAATGATGGAGGCGATTTATTTGTTTATAACCCAAACATGGCGGTTCTAATCGCTCTACCGCAAACGGGACGAGGAAGGTGGCACGAGTCACTTTTCACTGAGTTGATGATGTTTATTCCTTTTTTATTATTACTCGAAATAACAAGACTCGGCAAGAAGAGGGATCTGGGGCGATTCGACGGGATGGTGTGGAATCGGGCGTGGGGAAAAACACAGACAATTCCAATGAATATACAGTTCTCAATCCCTCCAAGGCGCCAAGCAGACACACACACACACACACACACACACACACACACACACACACACACACACACACACACACACACACACACACACACACACACACACACAACGTAGCTATCTCTGGTGGTCAGGCTGGACCGTGGTGTGGACGCAACTGTCCCTGGATCGGCGCCGGACGAGCTGGCCTTGCTCTCGCCAGGGGGGGGGGGCAGGAGAAACCGCGGTGCTGTCGACCTCCTAGTCCTGGCCCAAGTCCGCCCACAGCCGCCAGGGAACCAGCTCCCATGCCAAGCCGCGAGCAGGAGAGGGAGGCAGGTCCACCCGCCGCCCGACCCCGCACTCCGGGTCAGCAGAACCCCAGAGCCAACCGAGGTGAGGCACGAGGCTCGGCAAGGCTCCCAGACACGATCAAGAGCACGATTGACTCAGCACAGCAACCAGGATGCTCTCTGCCACCACAGGTTCCACACCATAAAAACACGAGCATTCTGGTTGTAATCTTCTTCTCTTCCTTTTCGACCCCGAACAGAACCTTTTTATCCTTCTGCCCTCGTCACCTCCAATCGAGCCATTTATTGGCCCACTGCCGTCTCCTTCTGCCAATCGTGATCACGGGGCGGAGCCATCTGCTGCTCTGTCCTGTGACGTCACGGCCAGTCTTCAGAGAATACCAAAAGGGGTTTACGCAGACACACTTATCCTATCCCGTGTCCCTATCTAATTATGTGACATTTATCATTTCCCCCTTGAAGAAATGAACATTTACTAGACAACTTATCACCACTGAATCGCTACTTATTACATCGAGATCCTGGTAAACTCGAACAGCATGGCATATCTAATTAAACATCCTAATTACCCTTTGAATGCATACCCCCCCCTCAAACGTAACACTGCCCTCTCCTCTGGTACCGCAGCTCCTGCAAGGTATATCACAGGCGCTACCGTACCAGCCTTAACACTTACTGACTCACACCTAATTAACCTAACGAAATAAAGTAGGAGGGGCAATGGGCAGCGAGTTGCAGCTAACTTTCCTATCCTGCTTAATGTACTACCCCCTTATGGCCTTATCCTCGCCTAAACAATCATTCGTTTTTTTTTAATTTTATTTTATTCTATTTCATGAGAGCACTGAGCGAAGTTGCACTCCATCCTCCGGATCATCGCTTCTGCCCAGCACTCTTCCAGTGATCTGGGGAGGGGAAACAAAAGGTTCCACAAAAACACAACACTTATACTTTACATTCCTACTCTAAGCCTTAACGACACTATTCACAGGATATTTACACTTGACCGCCTCCCCCAGTGGATGCTAATAGACCCAGCGTTACCTGGGGAGCCAATTTTCAAATTTGCTTGCCCCAAAATTATGCGGACATCATGCCCTTGCTGCACCTGTCAAGTTGTGCGGGATCGGGTGGGACTCACACATCTTCACAACACTCACACCATGGTCATCATCACATTTCTAGGTCATGGTCCTCATTTTAATCATACAGGCTGAATCCCGTCGTGGCCGTGGGGTGGGTTACCACAAGATTATGGGGGCATCTCAGGTGCAACCATGCCCACAGGTAAGCTTTTGTCCAACCCGGACGCTTCTCCGCCCCGCTCCCTTTGATTCCCTCCCCCCTGGTAGCCATCAGCTCTAATCCCGTACAACACATTGGAAGGGGTCTCACCGGCTCCTCTGGCCTTCCTGGGTCGCCAAGGTCCTACCCGTCTTGGTAGCCCAACCAGACCCTCTCCCAGTTGCCTCCAGACACTGTCACCATTAGCCACCAGGTGGTGAATCTCCTTGAAGGGGGTCGCAATTCCCGCTCACCGTGAGCTTCAGCAATCCCTGTGGACAAGCACATCATCCCCACCCACAAAACCCACATGACTCCCCCACCCCATCAGCCTTACATGTGACACCTGCCTTTCTAACACTTCACCGACCATGACCTTCCCTGTTACCACACCATGTCCAATAAAAAAATCAATGTGTGTACCATACATTTCACTTCTTAACTTAAAACAACTCACACAGCACTTCTCACCTGATCCACGCACCAGCCATTGGACAGCCACTCATGCCCGCTTTGTTTCCAATTACCCACTGTCCCGATTGTCACTCTAAAACCCAGCAGAACTTACAAACCCATGCCAATTTTCCCACAATTCATTTTTTTCCACTAAAGGAGGCACTTCGCCACAATCTCACCAGCCGTGCATGGCCCTATATGTTCAGCCCGATCTAGTTTCCCCGACCCCCGACAGTGATCTCCGGACCCGACCTATGAAAGGGCATCTCGGATAGACCTGGCGGTTCAGCAGGAGGATTCATCCTCTCCGGGCTTGAAAGTCTATTGTATGGTCTCTCCATCGCCGGGTACCGGCAATATGGTTGCATGTGTCCTCTTCGCCCGCACCGGAAACAACTCCCCATAAAAGGCCCCCGTGGGTATCGGTGTAATGTCTCTTCCGGTTCCGGACCCCCTCGGCCATAATCGAATTGCTCTATTGGCTGGGCTGGACCTCGCCGCTTTGGCGCACCAACTACCGAATTACCCCTTATCAAACTTGACAGTTTCTGGCAAATTTCCTGAAACATTTGGGTAATGCCAATTTCTCAGAGCCCCCCTCCCTGATCCTGGATCTCCGCCTGTCGGATCGTCACCGATGGCCTCTCTGGAACCCGACCCGGCCGACTCCACGAGGCCAGCCTGGCCGCGCACTCGGCCGCTCGGTGAACGGTGGGTGGATCCTGTAACTCCACCAGCGCTCGGACCTCAGGGTCAGGAAGAGCAGCTAAAAATTTCTCGAGTGCCAGTCTGTCCCATGCCTCCACTGTAAGGTCCCGATACGCGATCCTGACTGATTGGTAAATGTCCTGTGCCAGCTCCTGCACTGTCTCACCCGGCTTTAATCTGCGGTGCTGGAGCTGGGCCCGCACCAGATCACAGTTCGCTGCAAACCCAAACCGACGGCTCAACGCCTCGCAAATGTGGGAGCTGGTCAACATCCCCTCCGCGATCACGTTTAACACATCTGCGGCTGGTCCCCGCAACGTTGCCACTAACTTCCCTGTACGTTCCTGCTCATTCCACCCGTTTAGTCGGGAAATGCACTCAAATTGCGTCAGAAAAGCTTCAACGCTCCCTGACCCGTCGAAATTTACCAGGGGGATCACTTTTACGGTGGCCCGCTTCTCAGTTTCTCCCTTGTCCGAATCCAGCCCAGGGATCAAACACCCTTGTGGCTGCGTATCCAATTTCGGAGCCCACTGTGGCCAAAGATGTTTTGTGGTGAGGGTCTCATGGGTCAATTTTGCCTCCTGTTCCAAACGTTGAATGGACTGATTCACCTCTTCCCGCAGGATCTTCTGGGCCCGCACAACCTCCTCCAAGGCTCCGTCGCGAGTTTGTAGCTGCTCCTCAACCAACCCGGACACTCTACTTACAAAAGACGGCTCTACCAGGCCTTTATCCAAGACTTCATCTTGGCTCATAATTTTATCTCGTTCGTCCAAACGAGCCTCCAATCCTTTTACCTCCTCCACCAAATTCATCCCTTGCTTCCTCAGCTCTCCCCACTCTTCAACTTGCAGCTGCATACGAGCATCCACACAGGCACGATGACGTTCCAGGCTTTCATCCACTTTATCAACCCGAATGTTCGTTGCATCAATTTTATCTACCAATTTTTTCCATATATTTTCCCCCTCCAATGTAATTTCTACCTTTGTTTCCTCCAATCTATCCTCGAATTTACTTTGTATTTCTCCCAATTTAACATCCACACACTCCTGCATCTCAGTTTTCATTTTCTCCATCTTTTCCCCCAATTCATCCCTCATTAAATCAATCCGTGCACCCAACTGTACCCCCATTACCCCCAATTGATCTGTCATTTCTGCCCTCTGTGCCGTCATTTCTGCCCTCTGTGTCATGAATTGATTTTCCATTTGTGCCGTCATTTCTGCCATTTGTGCCCCCTGTGACGTCATTTTTGCCCCCTGTGCTGTAATTGCACTCATTAAACGTTCCAACATTGTCCAGATCGTCATCATGCCGGTTTCCGGCGCTGCCGGCTCCGTTACGGGCGATGAAGCACGGTCCACGCTCGGAATGGGGGAGATTCCAACCCTACCCCCGTCTCTCCCCTCTTCCCCCGACTCGCTGCCAGACACGTGGCCTTCCTCCTCAAACATCTGCACATCCGCCATGGTGCAGAAGTCCCGTTTGCCGCCAATTAATTTAAATTTGAAAAATCCCGCCAAAATTTTCCCGCGCTCGCGCGCTTTTCTGCAGTGATTTTATATTCCAATTCGTGGCGAGATTTTAATCTTGGTATATTCTCCCGATACCAAATATAACTTAGAGGGGTTCAAACATCCCACTCCTGACACCAATGTGATGTCCACGGGACTTGAACAGTCCCGCCAACGTAGAATGAGCCGAAACGATGGAGGCGGTTTATTTATTTATAACCCAAACATGGCGGTTCTAATCGCTCTACCGCAAACGGGACGAGGAAGGTGGCACGAGTCACTTTTCACTGAGTTGATGATGTTTATTCGTTTTTACTATTAAGCAGAAATAACAAGACTCGGCAAGAAGAGGGATCCGGGGCGATTCGACGGGATGGTGTGGGATCGGGCGTGGGGAAAAACACAGACGATTCCAATGAATATAGAGATCTCAAACCTTCTAAGGCACCAAGCAGACACACACACACACACACACACACACACACACACACACACACACACACACACACACACACACACACACACACACACACACACACACACACACACACACACACACACACACACACACACAAAACGTAGCTATTTCTGGTGGTCAGGCTGGACTGTGGTGTGGACGCAACTGTCCCTGGATCGGCGTCGGACGAGCTGGCCTTGCTCTCGTCAGGGGGGCAGGAGAAACCGTGGTGCTGTCGACCTCCTGGTCTTGGCCCAAGTCCGCTCACAGCCGCCAGGGAACCAGTTCTGGCGCCAAGTTGCGAGCAGGAGAGGGAGGCAGGTCCGCCCGCCGTTCGACCCCGTACTCCGAGTCAGCAGAACCCCAGAGCCAACCAAGGTGAGGCACGAGGCTCAGCAAGGCTCCAAGACACGATCAAGAACACGATCGAATCAGCACAACAACAAGGATGCTCCCCGCGCAACAGCCTCCCCACCAAAAAAACACGATCTTTTTGGTTGTAATCTTCTTCCTCTTCCTTTTCGACCCCGAACAGAACCTTTTTATCCTTGGTCCTCTTCACTTCCAATCGAGCCGTTTATTGGCCCACCACCATCGCCTTCCGCCAATCGTGATCACGGGGCGGAGCCATCCGCTGCACTGTCCTGTGACGTCACGGCTATTCTCCAGAGAATACCAAAAGGGGTTTACACAGACACACTTACCCTATCCCGTGTCCCTATCTAATTACGTGACAATTATCATTTCCCCCTTGAAGAAATGAACATTTACTA
>NC_140970.1:22701377-22793877 GCF_056783735.1 Eptatretus burgeri
GGGAAGGATGTGCTGCAGGTTCGGGTGATAAAGGACGCAAATGGGAATGTGCTGACGAGCGAGGAGAGTGTGTTGAGAAGGTGGATGGAGTACTTTGAGGAGCTGATGAATGATGAAAATCAGAGAGATAGAAGGTTGGAAGAGGTGGAGATCGTGAATCTGGAAGTGGGGTGGATCAGTTCGGATGAAGTGAGGACTGCTATGAAGAAGATGAAAAGTGGAAAGGCGGTTGGCCCAGATGGTATACCAGTGGAGGCATGGAAGTGCTTAGGAGAGATGGCAGTGGGGTTGTTAACCAGATTGTTTAATAAAGTCTTGGAAAGTGAGAGGATGCCGGAGGAGTGGAGATTAAGTGTACTGGTTCCGATTTTCAAGAATAAGGGTGATGTGCAGAGCTGTGGAAATTACAGAGGGATAAAGTTGTTAAGCCACACCATGAAGTTGTGGGAAAGAGTAGTGGAAGCTCGGTTGAGAGGAGAGGTGATGATCTGTGAGCAGCAATATGGGTTTATGCCAGGAAAGAGCACCACTGATGCGATGTTTGCTTTGAGAATGTTGATGGAGAAGTATAGGGAAGGCCAGAAAGAGTTACATTGTGTGTTTGTGGATTTAGAGAAAGCTTATGATAGGGTGCCAAGAGAGGAGTTGTGGCATTGTATGAGGAAGTCGGGAGTGGTGGAGAAGTATGTGAGGATCGTGCAGGATATGTATGAGGACAGTGTGACAGCGGTGAGGTGTGCGGTAGGAATGACGGACCGGTTTAAGGTTAAAGTGGGATTGCACCAAGGATCGACTCTGAGCCCTTTCCTGTTTGCAATGGTGATGGACAGGTTGACGGACGAGATCAGACTGGAGTCTCCATGGACCATGATGTTCGCGGATGACATCATGATCTGTAGGGAGAGTAGGGAGCAGGCTGAATCGAGCCTTGAGAGGTGGAGGTACGCACTGGAGAGAAGGGGAATGTTAGTCAGTAGGAGTAAGACGGAGTACATGTGCGTAAATGAGAGGGAGGGTGGTGGTATGGTGCAGTTGCAAGGAGTTGAGGTGGGGAAGGTGGATTGGTTTAAATACTTGGGATCAACTGTCCAAAGTAACGGAGAGTGTGGGAGAGAAGTGAAAAAGAGAGTGCAGGCAGGATGGAGTGGGTGGAGAAGAGTTGCAGGAGTGATTTGTGACAGAAGGGTAGCTGCAAGAGTGAAGGGGAAAGTATACAAGACGGTAGTGAGACCAGCTATGTTGTATGGTTTGGAGGCGGTGGCACTAACAAAAAGACAGGAAGCGGAGCTGGAGGTGGCAGAGTTAAAGATGCTGCGATTCTCGTTGGGAGTGACGAGGATGGACAGGATAAGAAATGAGTGTATTAGAGGGACAGCGCAGGTAGGACGGTTTGGAGACAAAGTGAGAGAGGCGAGATTGAGATGGTTTGGACATGTGCACAGGAGGGAAACGGAGTATATCGGGAGAAGGATGTTGAAGATGGAGCCGCCAGGCAGGAGGAGAAGAGGAAGGCCAAAGAAGAGGTTCATGGATGCGGTGAGGGCGGACATGCGGGTGGTTGGAGTGTCAATGGAAGATGTGGAGGATAGAGCAAAATGGAGACAGTTGGTCCGCTGTGGCGACCCCTAGCGGGAGCAAGCCGAAAGAGGAAGAAGAAGAAGATATATATATATATATATATATATATATATATATATATATATATATATATATATATATATATATATATATTGTTACATTTGTGGAAATTCACAGATCGCCATTCAGGTTCCCCAAGATCAGTTATGTAAATAAGTGTGTGTTCCAGGTTAGATTTCCCCACCAATGTATAATGGGATTTGTTTGTGTGCCAGGCTGTGAACCTTTGAGGTAGTCTTATTCTTTTCTGTCTTTCATTTTAAACAAACATCTCCTCACCATCTTCTCCACAAACTGCCATTATCTCCTCACCATCTTCTCCACAACCGCCATCACCTCCTCACCATCTTCTCCACAAATCGCCATCATCTCCTCACCATCTTCTCCACAACCGCCACCATCTTCTCCACAAACCGCCATCATCTCCTCACCATCTTCTCCACAAACCGCCATCATCTCCTCACCATCTTCTCCACAACCAACATCATGTCCTCAACATCTTCTCCATAACCGCCATCATCTCCTCACCATCTTCACCACAACCGCGTGAAGCCGATGATTCCAAATACATCCGCATGAAGACGGTGATTCCTAACACGGCCACGCTTGACGGCAAGATCGGATCAAAATGGCGAAAGGGGCGGAGCCAGCCGGGGGTGAAGGGTCGAAGGTGAAGGAGCGAAGCCCCGGGGGCTATAAAGGGCTGCATTCGCTAGCCGACAAGGCAGTTGAGCGGTTGAAGAGACGCCGAGTCGTCGACAAAGGAGAACAGGTTGGAGAACGAATTGCAGAATGAGTTGGAGAACGAGGTGGAGTCGGGAAGAGTGCTTGGAGAGAGAGCTCGAGTTCACACTGCGCTGGTGTGGTGGAGTCGGGAAGAGTGCTTGGAGAAGAGCGCTTGGAGAGAGTGTTCGAGTTCGCGCTGCACTGGTGTCAGAAGTGGGATGAGAACTCTCCCGTCTCCAAACGAAATTAACGGAACCAGATCAAGGGTGTGTGAAGTGACCCTCCGATTCCATTATATTCCGAGCGTTCAAATTTTTATAACTGATACGCAAAATGGCAGCTCAAGGCGAGCAGGTGCAGGGTGGTTTAGATTTAGGACTGATAGAATCCATGGCCCAGGACGAGATCACCGTGCAGGACACTCCCATTATGCAGGTTGACTATTCCCCGCAAATAAATACAGAGTCCGAAATGGGTGCAGTGGCTGGGGCGGGGAACGAACGACCCCCACATGAGAATCCGCCCATGGATCGGATGATGGAGATGTTTGAGGCGTTGATGAGCGAGATGAAAATGAATGCGCGCGATATGGACGCCAAGATGGATGCAAACACGTGGGATCTGCGGGGAGATTTACAAGCCACGAATGGCAAAATGGAAGCGATGAATGAAAACATAAATGAAAATGCGTGCAAGATGAACGGCAAAATGGATGCAATGAGGGGCGACATGAGTAGGGTGAATATACTGATTCTGGCTCACTTTTCCCCATGTAAATGAATGGGGGATTTTCAGCGATTCATATATTTTTTCCCTAAAAAGTAAACCCACTTTTTATCCCAAGGTATATTTATTTGTCTCCCCTTTTAACCTCGGGACATTTTTTTTACAAATAACCAATGCAATAAGATAAAGATTTGTTCAAGTAGTAAAGTAGTAATGTGATTTGTTAAAGGTGATTCTAAAGAAATATCTGAAACATGCAAGCCGAGGGACACTTTTTCAAATAACCAATGCATATTGTTTAGCTCACTCATTGAACCTATAAAGATTTGTTCATTCTCAAATTCCTTCAATAGTTTAATTTTCGTTACACAATCATCCCCATCTAAAATATTTAAAAACAAAACATTTGAATCTTTATATTTTTTAAGATACCCCTTTTGTGCCATTACGAAATGATAAACTTCTCTTAATGCTCTTGTTTGACCACCTCCTGAGCCACAGGTTATTTTTTGTTCAGCCACGCCCAGTTTTCATAAGCCCCGCCCACTTTTCATGAGGTGTTTTCATAAGCCACTCCCACTTTTCCTACACCCCGCCAACTTTTGCTAAGCCCCGCCTACTCTTACATCATTTCCAGTTCATCTCTGACTCACAAAGAAATCACTAGAAAATTCTAGCATGTTATGGTTTTGAAAAATTTGCCTGGGCTTGCCCAGGGAATTTCCAAAGGAAACCACACTCACCAGTCTTTCCCGATAAAAGCCTCAAGCCCAGGCTCCATTTTAAACATATGTTTTTTGCTGGCAATGGTGTGCTGTGTGCTTGCCTGGAACTCTCCAACTTGTATGGAACTAAACCTTCAAGTTGATGAACTGGATTCAAACCTCTTATCCATTGAGGTAAGATTTTATTTCCCTATTTTCAAAGTTTGATTGAAGCATCGACTCATTTAATAATTAAATAACTTAATTAATACATTATTATTTTCTCTCACAGGAAATTGAATCTGAAAATACCGATTTTGCCACAACTTGGGGCGAAATTGTTGGCTTGGTTGAAGACCTTGTGAGCGACCAAGACCCACAGAACGAGCTAGGCCTTGAGTGGGATGACTTTGGGGTTCCTTGGAGATCGACAACTTGTATCGAACTAAACCTTCAAGTTGATGAACTGGATTCAAACATCTTATCTGTTGAGGTAAGATTTTATTTTCCTATTTTCAAAGTTTGAATGAAGCATACTCATTTAATAATTAAATCACTTAATAAATACATTATTATTTTCTCTCACAGGAAATTGTATCTGAAATACGAAATGAAAATACTACTTTTGCTACAACTTGAGGCGAAATTGTTGGCTTGGTTGAAGACCTTATGAGCGACCAAGACCCACAGAATGAGTTCGTCCTTGATGACCCAACCAAAGAGTTATACCTTGGAGACCAGCAAAGTCCTGAAAAAGAGTTTTGCAACAATAGTACTCATTGCGAGTTCTCAAGACAATACCCCCTGAACAAGTTATACCTTGATGAGCCAGAATACAAGTTTTACCTTGGAGACTCACAAATTTCAGACATTTTGAAAAATGGAGTTTTCCTTGATGATCCACAGTTATACTATGTGAGATCTATCACTGAAACCCATAAAAATTGGAAAAATGGAGATTTCCTTGATGATCCACAGTTATACTATGTGAGATCTATCACTGAAACCCATAAAAATTGGAAAAACGGAGATTTCCTTGATGATCCACAGTTATACTATGTGAGATATATCACTGAAACCCATAAAAATTCGAAAAATGGAGATTTCCTTGATGATCCACAGTTATACTATGTGAGATCTATCACTGAAACCCATAAAAATTGGAAAAATGGAGATTTCCTTGATGATCCACAGTTATACTATGTGAGATCTATCACTGAAACCCATAAAAATTGGAAAAACGGAGATTTCCTTGATGATCCACAGTTATACTATGTGAGATATATCACTGAAACCCATAAAAATTCGAAAAATGGAGATTTCCTTGATGATCCACAGTTATACTATGTGAGATCTATCACTGAAACCCATAAAAATTGGAAAAATGGAGTTTTCCTTGATGATCCACAGTTATACTATGTGAGATCTATCACTGAAACCCACTATATTTCTGGAAATTGTGATTCTACCTTGGAGTCTTGGATAGATGGTTATATTTTTGGAGACTTGAAATGTGGGTTCTGGCTTGATAAATCACAATGTGATATGTATCTTGGAAACTCAACAGGAATGTGGTTATACCTTGGAGATTTGGAAAGTTGGGTTTATTTTGGAGACTTGAAAAGCTACCACTCTTTGGGATCTAAACCTATCAAGAAAGTTCTTACTCCCCCTTTCTACGTCATCAAACCTGAAAGCCTTAAAATACAGAATTGGAAGAAGAGAAAAAAAATGAAAAATATATATAGGTGGAAATCTCATTTTGAAAAAGACATTGTGTTGGGCAAGGGTTGGGGGGTTGGGGTTGAGATTTTGAATGTGAGGGTTGGGGTTAAGATTTTGAATGTGAGGGTTGGGACAGACAGACAGACAGACACACACACACACACACACACAAACACACACACACACACACACACACACACACACACACACACACACACACACACACACACACACACACACCACCAAACAAAAGTTAAGCCTTGACTATTCAGTTGAGGATTCTGTGTTTGGGGTTCACAGATCTAAGAACGTCCCCCTTGACACACATTATACACTGTTATACACCTGGGACTTGGCCCTCGAGTGGTCACAACGGTGTATAGTAGGAGGGAGTGAAGCGCCAACCCATTGCTCCCATTGCACACACACACACACACACACACACACACACACACACACACACACACACACACAAAAGTTAAGCCTTGACTATTCAGTTGAGGATTCTGTGTTTGGGGTTCACAGATCTAAGAACGTCCCCCTTCACACACATTATATACTGTAAAACACCTCGGATTTGGCCCTCAAGTGTCCACAACGGTGTATAGTAGGAGGGAGTGAAGGACCAACCCATTGCTCCCATGGGTATTATCTGCTTAGTTTTGTCTTTTGTAATTCCTGTGAATAAAATGAACCTAAAATCTCTTCCCCTTCTAAATCATATATCTTATAAGTCCAAGGAACCGTATCTATTACATCAACAATTTAAAAAAGTTCGTTCGTCCATCGTTTAATATAACCTTTTTCAAAATGAGATTTCCACCTATATATTCTTACGATATCACCAACTTTGAACTTAGGTTTTCTGATATTAATCTCTTTTTCATATTTTAATTTTGTAAATGTTTCTGATGGTTTCATATGCGTTGACGTGTGAATCGTATCATTATACTTATCCACAATATCCTGAATAAAAGATGACCATTGTTGTGAACAGAGTTCTGTGAATTTTTTATATAGTCTCTCTTTTAAGGTGCGATTAAAACGTTCAACAACAACGGCCTTCTCTTCATTAAAGGTACTGTATAATGTAATTTTTTAGAATATTCATAAATGTCTTGTTATAAAACTCTCGACCCTCATCAGTCCAAAATTTTTTAGGTTTTCTCTTACTTTTATTAAATATCTGTTGAAAGGCTAACATAAGAGTATTACCTGTTTTGTTTTTTAAACGGACAACCCATGCGTATCTACTCCTCAAATCAATAACGGTTAAAGCATACTTGTACCCCTTATCATTATTGAGTTCAATCAAATCAGCGGACCAGATATAATCAACTTCCTTGGAATAAACCTTCCTTCTACAAAACTTTGTGAATATTGGTTTATGTAATTCATCAGCTAATTGCTCTTCAGTCTTAATGGCATCATTAGAGCCTATAAGTTTTTTGAATTTCCAAGTCCAAGTTTCAAATTAGCACTGATCATCTTCTTCACGATGAACCGATCAACTTTTTCTCTCAAGGTTGGATTTTGTATCAGAGACAAATTATACAACATTTCGCTATCGGCTTCTTGCTTTTCTTCCAAAGTTGTGGTATTCCCATAATCAATATCGTGTCTCATGCACACTTCATCAACTCTATTGATGGGTTTACTCCATGATTTAGGATTGTCTGTCTCATCTAATCTTTTATCCAAGTTTGTGCCTGGACCACAGAAAGAATGCCCTGGTAGATGTAATTCCCCTGGTATTCCAGTAGTTGTAAATTTACTTCCTGATAAAAACTTTTGTATATCTCCTCCAAATTTGTGTTTGGAGATCAATTGATTTTTTTTTGAAGCACACACCGTACATATACCTTTTTGTATAACCCTGTTATTTTTACTTTTAATATATGAAATATTTTTAGCATTAGTTTTATTTTTACATTTGAGACAACTCATTTATTTATGAGAAAAATTCCTGCAGAATGCAAAAACATTTTTAGTTTCCAACATGCACATTTGAATCTTAATTTTTAAAACATAAAGAATCCTAAGAAATGCCTTCACTCTCTCCTCCATTTATTTAAGAAAAAAATGAAAAACGAATTAAAATGAATATCTTGTTGATGTCAATAGTCTTGTCGAAAGTATTGCAAATAGACTTGTCAATTCTTTGTTTTCCTCCTCGGTAGGTTGAGTTATTTTCTGTAATACCACCAATCTTTTTTTAATCTCACTGGTTTCCATATTTTGATATTTATTTCATCTCGCTCTTTCCTCCCTCTCCTCCCTCTCCTCCTTCTCTCTCTCTTCTCCTTTTCCTCCTCTTCTCTCTCTTCAACTCCTTCCTCATCCCTTACTATCCTTGAATCACTTACACCCCATAGAATATTGTTACGTTTGAGGGGGGGGGGTATGCATTCAAAGGGTAATTAGGATGTTTATTTAGGTATGCCATGCTGTACGAGTTTACCAGGATCTCGATGTAATAAGTAGCAATTCAGTGGTGATAAGTTGTCAAGTAAATGTTCATTTCTTCAAGGGGGGAAATGATAATTGTCACGTAATTAGATAGGGACATGGGATAGGGTAAGTGTGTCTGCGTAAACCCCTTTTGGTATTCTCTGGAGACTGGCCGTGATGTCACAGGACAGTGCAGCGGATGGCTCCGCCCCGTGATCACGATTGGCAGAAGGAGACGGCGGTGGGCCAATAAACGGCTCGATTGGAAGTGACGAGGACAGGAGGATAAAAAGGTTCTGTTCGGGGTCGAAAAGGGAGAGGAAGAAGATCGGGACAAAACGATCGTGGTTTTTTTGGTGTGGAGGCTGTTGCGCGGAGAGCGTCCTTGTTGTTGTGCTGATTCGATCGTGTTCTTCATCGTGTCTTGGAGCCTTGCTGAGCCTCGTGCCTCACCTTGGTTGGCTCTGGGGTTCTGCTGACTCGGAGTACGGGGTCGAACGGCGGGCGGACCTGCCTCCCTCTCCTGCTCGCAACTTGGCGCCAGAACTGGTTCCCTGGCGGCTGTGAGTGGACTTGGGCCAAGACCAGGAGGTCGACAGCACCACGGTTTCTCCTGCCCCCCTGACGAGAGCAAGGCCAGCTCGTCCGATGCCGATCCAGGGACAGTTGCGTCCACACCACGGTCCAGCCTGACCACCAGAAATAGCTACGTTTTGTGTGTGTGTGTGTGTGTGTGTGTGTGTGTGTGTGTGTGTGTGTGTGTGTGTGTGTGTGTGTGTGTGTGTGTGTGTGTGTGTGCGTGCTTGGCGCCTTAGAGGGTTTGAGATCTGTATATTCATTGGAATTGTCTGTGTTTTTCCCCATGCCCGATCCCACACCATCTCGTCGAATCGCCCCGGATCCCTTTTCTTGCCGAGTCTTGTTATTTCTGGTTAATAGTAAAAACGAATAAACATCATCAACTCAGTGAAAAGTGACTCGTGCCACCTTCCTCGTCCCATTTGCGGTAGAGCGATTAGAACCGCCACGTTTGGGTTATAAATAAATAAACCGCCTCCATCGTTTCGGCTCATTCTACGTTGGCGGGACTGTTCAAGTCCCGTGGACGTCACAATATCATACATATATTCATCAGGATTTCTTGTTGTTCCTGTATCCAAAATATTTTTTTTTACAACAGGAAACCAATAAAATTTCTTTTGAATTTCTAAAAGAGCCTTACCTTTTCTTAACTTTATAATTTTTTCATTATTTAACATTCTAATTAAATCTAAAGTTGTCGGTTTATCAACATCAGCATAATGCCAATCTTTTATTGAAAATACCTCATTCTTATGTTGTAGAACATATTTATTAAAATACCGAATACCCTTTTCTTGAAGGTATGCTTGGACACAGAAATGATAATTTTCTTGAAGCCTTCTTGCTGTCATTTATGAATTAGAAATGTATGTTAGAATAATATTATGGCACGAAACAACTCCCCATCTTCCCATAGTTAAATCATTTTGTAATTCCTTACTTATTATATATAATCCTGTTTTTTCTGTTTTCATGATATAAACGAGGGCAAAACCATTATTATATTTACCCTTATTAAATTCTTTTATTTGTTGTTTACTAATCGTGGCTCCACAAAACTCATTCTCGATACCAAGTGGATAATATTCTTCCTTACGAGACTGATTTAATTGTTCCAGGTCTTCTAGATCAATTTTAAATGACCAATTATACCCTAAATCATTCATATCATACACCCATTGTTCTATTCTCATACAAACGATACGCCCTTCTTCATAAAAATTTATTTTAATTCGAACTGTGAATTCTGTATGACCTGGAGATAAAATCAACACTTCTGTATCTTTGGAATACACGGCCGTTTTATTTAAGGATATATATTGTGATAAATCGCTTAACCTCACCAAGTCATTCGCGTCAGTCGGGCTTGGATAATTTTTTAATTTCTAAGCATTTTTCATATTAATATTTTTGGTTATATTATATTTATGTCGTTCAGCCTGTGCCTTTGTGTAATAATTTGATAAATCAATATCTAGTTCTTGGGATACACCAAAGATAGAACCATCTTTACCAACATAAGTCATTTATATTAGATTAAAAATAATGTCATAAAATTTTTATTTTTGTTGAGTTGAAATAACACATATAGACATAATTGACCACAACACTTGGAATTTCATTCTTGGACTTGAAATGTTTGATAAACACCATTCTGTAAGAATTTTATGACTTCAACAGGTGGTGGAAGACCAAAACTATCAAAATAATATCTGTCTTGACTCTTGAAAATACAAACCCAATGAGAACAGTTTTCATTATTATCTTCGAAGTTCATAATAATATTCTTTGTATGTTGAGGCACATTTGCTCATTCATCTCTCATACAAATAACCACATTATGAATTTTTAATTTCTTACAATATTTGACAAGTTGTAAATTTGATGTTGTATTCTTTCCAAATTCTTTAAACCACTCATCAATGCTCATTTATTTATTAGAAAGATATAATCCATTACCTCTTTTAGTTAATTTTACACCTGCTTGTGCGATAGAAGAAAGCATATGTCCAACTAACAATCTCGCTTTATCAGGCAGACCTTCAAGTTTTTCAGCAAAATCTACAATTACACCACTTCCACTAATTTGTTTCTCCAACTCTTTGTTATGTCTTTCCAATTCTTTTTGAGCCTGGAGTTGAGCCTTCCTCTCGTTGGCAGTTTTCACCGCTGTTGAAATACCACCCGTCAATGCTCCAACCGCACTTAAACCAGCAAATAAAGGAATTAGAAATGGGAGAAATCCTCCACTCGTCTCTCTTATTGAATATTTTTTCAACATTGGTTTTGTCATTTTAATTTTAAGTGAGCCAGTATCATTCAAGATTTAACCTGTTCTCTTGTGAGCAAAACATCAATTCTTACTGCTCCTTTTCTCTGAATTGTATTAACGTTAATCGTACAAGGCTTTTGATTTTGAACACAAGATGATAGTTTATGAAGATTGATTTGATTAACATATACCCCAGTTGGTACTTTGCCACTCATTTATTTAACAAAAAATTATGTGAGACTAATCATAACATCATTATCTGTATTAATCTGCAATTCTGTTTCTTCCAAAAGCAAACAATATGTATCAACTTCTTCACTCTCTCCTCTTTCAATGTATAGGCAAGTATCCACTCAATTAGACTTTATAGTTTCCTTTTGAGCGCTCAGGTCAAACGCATAGATTGTATACAAACTTTTAAATGCCGTCATATCCAAAATAGGTTCTTTAATTCCATTACTTTCACACACCTTTTGGTAAGACTTGTATGCTTCAGCAAAATCATTTTTTTCCCAATTAATTTCCAATCTATCTCGTGGATAAAATGTTCCATCTAGAGAAACGTGAAGTTGTTTCACCTTAGCATTATCACTCAATGCATCATTCTTATCAGTCGCAGTATCACCATCTGGCTTTTTAAAAATGATCCACAGATATCGTGGCTTTCCTTCCAGAACACCCAAATTCCACGTGTAAGTGGTTTGGTTGAGTTTAACGTGTTGACATCTTCTTTTGAGGTATGATAAACTGAATGGTTTCTTTGAGTTAAATCTTCTGTTCAACATCTCTTCTGTTTTAAGATTAGGAGTATATTCACTAATATACCAACTCATTTCATCAATTACAAATTTATTCTGCTCACCAAAAAGCAATCTATTTTCAATATCATTCCTTTGGAGTTGAAATCTAATTTTAAGACCATACAGAACTTTATCATGATCGCAAAATCCAAATATACCTTTAAGAGGAACTGCCACAGTAAAACTATTAACTGCTTTTGCATCATCATGATACGCTCCTTTCCTTTGAGTATATCCAGGGTCTGTGGTTGTTCCCGTTGACATATCAGGAATAAAACCTTCGACAGACCCCTTTCCCATTCTATCACTGAATGTATAGAGTGTAAATTTCATCATTTCAGATACAGCAGAGACATAATCAACTGCTTCAACTTCTTATGTTCCAAAGAACAAACGCACACTATCAAACATTTTCCAGAAGAAATCATTTACAAGTGTAGCATTTGTGTTATTCCAAGCCTTAGTGAATTTAAATTTACATAACAAGAAACTTTCGGATAGATTCAAATAGGTTTGTTGATCATTTATTTCAAAACTTTTTGTACCATTTGCATTCCAGTCTGTTCCAGTTTTTGCATTTACCTTGAAGTAATCTTCTGTTTTAGTAGAGTTTGAGATAATAATAGTATCATCCGAATCATAGATACTATCAATTGCTTCCATACTTGTATTTATTTAGGAAAAAAGATGTTAAAACTTTTGAAACCCTGATCCAAGTATTCAAATTATTTTCTGTCGTTCTTGGGGGGACAACTGAGTTTTGCCTTTCTTAATTTCTTTAATTGCTTGTAATTTATGAGATTGCTTCTGGGCATTTTTTATGCTCTTTACAGCACCTGCTCCATTTCCCAGAGCAGAAGCAGTTGAACCATTTAGGTCTTTATGTTTAAGAATAGTTGAACCAATACCCATTAGAGTTTCAATTTTCCCATCTCCTCTAAATTGATGTCCAACACCCCTTTGTCTCTTAGATTTATAGAATCCTCTACCAAGATACATACCTTCACCCTTGTAGTATGGGGCAAGGAAAATCCCTTCCCCTGTAATTATTTTAAATTTTCCCAACTGGTGTTTCCTCACAATAACCATCGTATTTATTTATTGGAAAACTTCACGTAGGTGAATTCTGATGGATATAACTTCCCCATTAAAAGAAATTATACAATTATCTTGGTCGGTTGTCCTAAAATTTACTCTGTGTATGTTTTTTCCTGACACAGGGAGATAAACCAAATTTTTGGGTTCCATATTGAATTTATAACCAATTGGGGTTGAGTATGCACTGAATGAAAATATTGTATTTGTTTTTATTCCATCATTATAAGCACCATCAATCAAATCACAGTGAATTAATACCAAGTTTATTCCTGAGGATATTTGAATGACATTATCACTGTAAAACGTCCCATTAGTTTCAATCTTTTTATGAGGAGAAAACCAATAACTCTCTAAATGAATTATCTATTGTGAAATCAACCTTGTAGTTATTTTTAACTTTAATCGTTGATTTTGAAGTATGTTTTAGAATGTCTATAACAATATTTTTTGGTTCATCACCCTGTTCTTTCATAAGACGAGCAATTTCGGAAGATATTTGAGAAATCTCATATGCTCCGGGTGAGACTGTTATCGTTTTGTATCCACTTCTGGGATTATAACTAAACTTGTCATTTTTATCAGTTATATTAAATAAGGTATTATAAGTTTCCATGGACAATAAAGATGCCTCATATTCTTTTGTTGTGTGAAGTTGTAGTGGGTATGGGAATGAAGATGTGTGGTCGCTTGTTGTGAAATTGAAACTAAGGATTGTGCTTCTCATCTTATTTAATATGAGATAAAATGTCTTTATATTGATATTTATTAGTTATTTTCATGTTCATCAACTGCTCTAAAATGGCTGATGCTTCATTAAAACAATTGTTATTTCCAGCCTTCTTACTACCTAACAACAATAACAGTCTATTAACTAATTGCGATGGGTCATTTGGAAGAAAACTAATACCTGAACCAAGGATACTTAAAGCCTGAATAATGTGTTTCTCCTTCTCATTTTTCCTACTTTTACCAGAAATACTAACCCCATAATTTGAGTGTTCAGCAGATCAAATTATACTCTATCATCATTATTTTTCATATCCAATGGTTTATCAATATACTTTGATTCATCCCTCACAGTTGAACCTTGTCTTCCATCTTTTGTGAGAAGAAACATTAATCTCAGAGTTAGTTTAACATGGGGTTGAGCAGAACCCAACAACTTGAATTCATCATTAAATATCAATACCTTTACTTGAACAAGATGAAATATTGCTGGTTGTTCTGTTGGAATGAGTCCTGCTTTGGTTTTTGAATCCGCTGAATATTCATTGTTTTGAAGAGCATTCACAACATTATCAGGGGGTAGATTAATCTCTTCCAGTTGTTGAAATAAACCTTCATCATCATCATATTCTAATTCTCCTAAATGCTCTAATTCTTCCTCCATCATTTGATCAAAATCTTTTAACATTTGAAGTTTTTTAGGAGTATATTCGACTGTGGGAATTGTGGAAACATCTTTCATTTTTTCTTGGGAAGTTTTTAAAAGTGGTTTAAAAAATTTCTCTTCTTTTCTTTCAAATGCTTCTTCACCCGTTAGTTTCTGTCTGCGTTTCTTCTTTATGTCTTCCTGTTGTTTTACAACTTTTGAAACCAACTCTTGATGTTCCTTAAATCTTCTTGCTCTTTCTTTCGCATCCATTTATTTATTGGAAAATATCATTTAATGAATTGTAAAGATCAACAGGGAAATTTTCCTTTTCTTCATCATCCAAGTAGAGGTGTTCAAATAAATCCTTTTCTTTAAATATTTCATCAAATTCTTTATTAACATTAATACGAGTTGTAATTTCTTCTTGACTAATACTTGCATCTCTGCTTTTCATACGTTTGCGTTGAGTTTCTTCATCAACATCAAAACCGAATGATAAAATCTTCACGCCGCTCAGATGTTTAATAATTTGTCTCGTTCCTTCTGGATTAGTTTCTAATATCACAAGACCACCAGATTTTAGTTTCTTTAACTCACTCTTAAAATGTGAATATTGTATTGTACCAAGAGAAACCTCCTCAAATATTTGACATTCATTCCTCAATCGCATATGTTCGTCCACTGAAATATAGTGATAATCTTCACCTTTTACTTCTCCAGGTCTTACTGCTCTAGCTGTTGTTGATACAATGCGTATCACGGGGTGTTTTTTAAGTAAATTTACAATATTCTCATTTGTACTACACAAGAACCTTGATTTATGAAAGTTTTTTCCAGAAGCAGATTTAACCACAAGATTTATAATAATAGTTATCATTTATATATGTAATTGTTTATATAACAAAAAATATATCCCTTAATATCTCATCTTGTTTCACAACAATATATTTGTATTTTTCAGTTGTGTGCTTCATGTAATCCCCAAATTCCTTTTTACTACATAATGTAGAACAATTATCTCTCCAAAAAATATTTATATCTATTGAATTTAACTTGAATAAAATAAAAGTATTAGCATTGTTTCTGATGGAACGACGAGGAAGTTGAAAGTACGATTGACTAAGATAAATACAATTACAAGAAGAATGTCTCCCTCTTGTGTGGTAGCTGTCCATTACCGTTTGGTTTCTCTCATTAACACAATCATCAGAGATAACGAGGTTTTTTTTTTGATTTATCCAAATCTTGGGGAGACGGTATATCATCCGTATTATCACTAACAATACAAGTTATCGGTTTTGATTTCTTTTTACATCTCTGTGTATCACAAAATAGTTGAATTATATCTTCAATGTTATAATCATTTCGGTTTTTTTGAAGTTTAAATAAACCAATTATATCTTCTTTTTGAAGACCAGCATTAAAACCTTGTGAGAGTAGTTGATACTCTGGTTGAAAACTCGACTTTGTGAAAATTATTAAATTATCATAATCTAAAAAGTTGGGAGTCAGGAGCATCTTCAAAAGTAAGCAGGTTTTTCCACATCCGCTTGAACCAACTATGAGACATCTTTATGAATTTGGAAGATTTTTATGATTGTTAAATTTTATCTTATTTTCCCAAATGGGTAAAAAATCATTCATTTCTATATTTGGAAAACAGGTTATTTAATTTATTATTGGCTTTTTTAGAAAATCTATATTTTATCTTAAGTTCAGGTTTAATTTCAAGATAATCCATTATTTTATTTATGCAATATCTTGTGTTGATATTTCCCTGAAAATCACATCCATGAATGATATATAACAACAATCCTTTGAACATTTCTCTCATACGTTCAGTTTCTTCCCTTGTAAGGAAAGGTGTGTTATCACCCTCATACTTTACATTCATTTCTCTAATCAATCTTGTAAAGTAATTCATTTTTGGTGTAAATCTAAAAGAATTATTTTCCTTTTTAAATTTTTTATTATCATTAATTAGAAGATAATCACAGAATATACATTGTTTATAGGCTTTTGACTCTGTGTTTAATCCCCGTCTTTCACGCGCAGGACAATTCTCAAATTTGTCATATGGAGAATCAGGAAAGTCTAGCATATTTATAAAGTAAAACTTTACTTAAACTGAAATTTATCTCTACTTTCAGTTGCATATTGACTCATATTTAATAATATTACCAACGATATCTATATACTTTTTTTCATTACCAGATTCAACGACAACATTTTTTATATTAAAGGTAATTTTAAAATGATCCTTAACTACTATTGAACAAAATGTCATTTCACCTGATATATTAACATCCTTTATTTCATCAGGATTTACATCTTTAGGGTTGTTGAAAAAAATACAAATTTCTCCTTGCATAGTACAGATGGTCTTATCTTTTCTTTATAAAGCTACATCCATAAGGTTTTTGTTTTTTGATACTTTTTCTTGTTTCATTGCTTTTTCTAGTTTTGAATATATTACCAGAAGGAGAGGAGAAACTTTTGTTCGAGATACTTAAATTGATGTTCTACCAGGTATACTAAAAGCCCTTCTACTGAAGGAAATTGAAGAACTCATCATATCCACCATAATTGTTTTTATCCAATAGTTGTTATGTTTATCTTTGTTCAATTTTACATCCTTGACATATTTCTCAGTATCTTTTACAAATGATGAGATTGATTGAAACTTGTCTTTTGTGTCTTGAAACATTGTATTTATGAAGTGAAAAAAGTTGGAGGATAAAATGGTTTTAAGCACAGATAAACCTATAAATTAAATGAAATTTTCATCAAGAAAATTTGTTTAATCAAAGTTTTATTATATAAATATGGTGAATACAAATTAAACACACATTTAATCTATTTCATCAAATATCTCCTCTTGAGTTGGAAAGAAAACATTGTGATATCTGCTCAAAGGATGTTTTGAAGAGTAGTTATAATAGATATCTTCAATCACAAAAACACCAGAAAAATGAGTTTAAAGTAAAGGGAGACTATTACATTGAAAACACTGATGGGGCATTTAAAGGGCATATAAAAATAAGGATTTTTCAATTTGGAGAACCCGATCCATCATCAATAGCTGAATCAATTGAAATAGTGAAACCTGATGTTGAAAAAGTTATTAGAAAGACATTAAAAGAAATGAAAACTTTAAAGTTTTATATGGGAGTGAAAATGAATATGAAAAAACAAGATGAAGAACAAACTTCTTATATGAGAACAGATCTTCATTTTATAACATCATTTCAAGATTTTTTGAATAGTGGGGTTTATGAAGAACGATCAAGACAAGAGGAGGATGTTGATAATACAGTGGTAGGAAGTGGATTTCATATTTTTAAAAATCATCTTTTTAGATATACACATTCTAAAATCAAACCCTCTTAAAGCTTCTTCTTATATTGAATTACCAAAAGAAATAAAACTAAAGAAGGCAGTTGTTAATATTAAGAACAATGATAATAAATGTTTTCTCTGGTCTGTTCTTGCTCACTTTCATCCACCAAAATGTAATTCAGAAAGAGTAAAACAATATATGAAATATGAGAATACCTTGGACATTAAAGATTTTAAATTCCCAATGCCACTAACAGATATTCCTAAATTTGAGAAAAAGAATAATCTTTCTATTAATGTATATGGATTAACGGATACAAACAAAGTTCAAATATTAAAAATTTCAAACAACTCTAAAAATGAAGAAACACACATTGATCTTTTATATTTTAGTGTTGGAAAGAATTCACATTATACATACATCAATAACACTGGTCAACAATTTTTTACTTTCTGAATGTTGTCTAAATTTCTACAAGTGAATTAGGGTATTCTGGCACTGCTGAATCAGGAAATGGCATCCGTTTCTCTCCATCAGGTCAGGTTTTTGTGCTAAGTTGATTTGAAAAAATCAGATCTTGTGACAAAATCAATTACATTTTTGTGGCATTATCAGCTGATTTTTGTCAACACATATCATCCTAAACATGTTTTTAAGAAAAAAAAATGTTTTGCCAACAACATTTATTGATTACATGATAGAAACATCGATTACTGTCATCTGAATGGTGGGCATTGATAAAGGTAAGTACAAGTAAATTGCATGTTGCGTCACCACTGTTCAAACTTCAGGGCTTGAACTTCCGTTTCTTCGAACTCCTGGAATGTTCAGCGGCAGGGAGGTCTCTCTTCAGATTCCAACAGTAGTCAGCCATCATGACTGCGTCCCAGCGACCCTGATACCTGGTCTCCATCTCCTTCATGTCCTGATGGAATCTCTCCCCCTGCTCGTCACTCATTGAACCCAAGTTCTCAGGAAACCGGTTCATATGTGAAAATAGGTAGTGCATCTTGATGCTCATGTTGCAGCCCAGGTTTCTGAAAGCAGTCAGCATGTTGTTGACAAGTTCTGCGTAGTTTCTGGCCTTATTGTTGCCAAGAAAGTTCTTCACTACCAAAACAAATGTCTTCCACGCTTCCAGTTCCACTTCGTTCATTGAGTTTTTGAACTCTGGATCTCTGATGAGCTGACGGATCTGAGGACCATCAAAGATGCCAGCTTTCAACTTCTCCATGGTAAATCCTGGAAAAGCCTGGCACAAGTAAGTGAAGCAGTCACCATCTTTGTCCAGAGCCTTGGTGAACTGCTTGATTAAGCCGAGCTTGATGTGCAGCGGTGGGAAGAGTATTCTGTCTCTGTCCACCAGAGGGTCGTTATTTCAAGAAATACAACTTTTTTGTATCACATTATTACAAAATCTGCCCCATTAACTTTAGTTTTGATCCACGAACTTTATGCTTTGCCTCACCAATTTTTGGAAGATTTTGAGGTTTTATGACTTCAAACTGATCCCTTTTCGACATAATCACCCAGAACTATCGTACCTGAATACTTCTTGTCATTAAAATAATTATTTCCAATCAAAACAATTATTTGACATGACATTTTACCCCCACCAACTTCTTCTAAAATGCTCCACACATGCATACATGTGAACAAAAATGTAAAAAACGACATGTGGCCATATCTCAAAAACTTGACCTGATTGAACAAAACTAATGTGAGTTTTGGATTCAGCGCATCAGATTCGTCCTAAATCAGCTTAAAAAATGCAGACAACAAATTTGTTGTTGACCAGTGTAATTTATCAAGATTAATCTCTTCTCAGGTATTCAGAACAGCAAACAAAATATATCCTTGGAAGTAATGTCTTAATTCATTTCATACAAAAGAACGATTAGAACAACATTCAAAATATTGTAGTAATCATAAATCAGCTGTAATTACAATGCCGAAACCTGGTGAAAAGATTTCTTTTGAAGATTATAATAAATCTATCCTGCACCCATTTGTGATATATGCGATTTTGAATGTATCCTAAAAAAAGATAAATACTGCTTCTCCTAATCCAAAAGAATCATATACAAATAAATATCAAAAACATATTCCTTGTGGTTTCTGTTATTATATCAAATCATCCATTGGAAAAAAGTATAATAAACTTGAACATTATAGTGGAAAAAAAGCTTCGCAAGAGTTTGTAAAACGATTAGAAAAGGATTGTATAAGACTAATTAAATTAATGAAAGAAACAAATAAACCGATGAAATTAACCGAAGAAGAAAAATTCGAATTTAGAAAGTACAATATCTGTCATATTTGTGAGGGGAAATTGAGGAGTCTAAAGTTAGGGATCATTGTCATCTTACTGGTAAATATAGAGGTCCTGCTCATTCCTGTTGTAATCCTAATTATAAATTTCCTTCTTTTATTCCAGTCTTTTTTCACAACAGCGCCAACTATGATACACATCTATTTATAAATGAACTTTCAAGAACACCAGGGAATATTTCTGCCATAACAAACACAAGTCAAAAGTATATTTCATTTACAAAATGATATTCACAAAACCTTTAACTCGTATTAGGTTTCTAGATTCTTACAAGTTAATGGGAATGCCACTAGCCTACGTTGCATCAAATCTAAGCTCCACGGGGTCTATTCCAAATCTTAATTCATTCTTTCCAAAAGAGGATTTGTCGTGTTACTTTTACATTTGCTTTTGGTGCATAATTGTTGTGATTGTATATGTGTGCTTTCCGTTTGCCGCGGAATAAATGTGCTTTATGTTGAACTGTTTTTCCCGTTTCGCTTCGTCTTTTCTTTTATTGAATCTCCATCTTACTCCACGTAAAGGGTTGGTCGTGGGCTAAATACGCCCAATAATTAATCGAACCGTCGAGGTTGACGATAACACCGCTCGGTTATCCCGATAGTACGGAACGGGTCGCTTAAAGTGGCCCGTGTCCGAAGTCGACCTGCGGCGAGGTGCGATCGCCCGGTCTACCCTCCGTGTGGGTACTTAGGTAGGTCGAATTTGGCGAGCAACCCTATCCCACGCGGGGGGCCGATTGGCACGATCGTGGTGAGGCCGAAAGGCCCACCCGTGACTAGTTCCCGGCGTTAGTCCGAGAGGGTCACGACGAGATTGTCCGTCCGGTGGGCGACGTGCCGCGATTCGAGTTACGTGGCCGTTCGCACGCCGGCGGGCGCGAATCCGCAACAATATGCTTGCCTTGCCGTCTTCGTCCTCGTCCCTCTCATCACCTGCTTGTCCCCGCTGCCTCAGAGCTGAGTCCCCCAGTTTTTGTTCCCTTCCAGTCTGGAAGGGAAGGGCTGATTGTGTACTGGAAAAGAGTCTGGAGCTAGGCGCCATTGTTTCTTTCGATTTCTTTTACCTATCTGTACATAATTATTTATTTTTGATTTTGTGTCCCCTTTTCTCTCCCCCCACAACCCATCGTTGTCTCCTCCATCGCGTTCAATCAACCCTGGTTCTGTTGATTATTATGGTTTTGTTTAAAAGCTTGATGGTTTCTCATGTCTCTCCTCATGACCCGTGCACATGTTCTCCACCAGTAATTCGGAATGTCATCTGAGGGAGTAAACCGCCAGTTTGGCTCATGTGCCCAGTGTTAACTGACCTGGACATGACATTGGTGTCAGGCGTGTGGGATTCGGCTGTTCTGGGGGCAAAGAAGTTGAAGTGGGGGGGGGGGCAAAGAAGTCATGAGTTGGTGACTTATTTTGGACTGCGGCACCACAGCCTGAAACGCCCCCACCATCTTCTTTGTGCAGGACCTCCCTGCTGCCAAGTTAGGGCCACACCTGCAGATGGATAAAAGATGAAGCAATGGTCTAGCAGGGAATTTGGTGGTTGTTGCTGTGAATGAAGAAATTGTGTATGAATGTGGGAATGTTCCACTCGGTCCCATGCATCTTGATACGTGCTGTGGAAGGCAGGTAGCCCGTGAAATTCGTTAGATCGTTTCTAAATTGGTATTTGGGCTCTGCGACAGCTGGAGCAGATGACATCCAGGTGGTCAAGTCGTGGGGTTTGATTTGTGGTTAAGGTTGGCCTGCTTGTTCATTGTTCTTCGAGCCATTCTCTCCCCACCCCAGGACATTGGAGTGAGAAAACTGGAAACACCCACTGTACTTAGAATTGAACATTTTCTTTGCAACTAAGGGAGTAGTATGGTAAGGAGGTTAGGTAAGTTAGCTACAGTTCGCTTCCCATAGTCCCTCCCAATTTATTTTGTAGAGATTAATTAGGTGTGATTCTGTAAGTGTTCAGGCTGGAGCTGTTGCCCCTGCAGTGAACCTTGCGGGAGCTGTGGTTCTGGGGGAGGGGGGTAGAGGGGGCTGTGTTACGTTTGTGGGGAAGGTGAGGCACCTTGGTTTCTTTAAATTTATTTTACCTATTTGTCCATCTCTATTAAATACCAAGTTTGCACACTAGAAACTCAGCTCGCCATCACATGATCCCTATGAAATTGCTGTGACACTTAGCAGACATGCCGACAATGTTTGGGAAGTCTTGGCGTTCCATAGTACCACTTGCATTTTGCACAATGCGTATTTTTGGCATTCCCCATGTACGGTGTGTTTTCTGCTACCAGCTATGTTGTACTGCTATCCCGTGCATGTGCACGGGTATCACTAGTAATTATTTATTATCGATTTTGTGTCCCCTTTTCTTTCCCACCACAACCCGTCATCATCTTCTCCGTTGCGTTCAATCATGCCTTGTTCTTTTGATCATTGTGGTTCGGGAAATAAACCCGTTGGGTTTAAAAGCTTTTCGGTTTCTTGTGTCTCTCCTCACGACCTACGTGCATGTTGTCCGCCATCAATTCGGAACGTCTCCACAGGAGTTGAGCCACTGGGGACATCATGGAACTTTAATCTCCCGCCACGCCAAGCTCAACATTAGTTGAGCCATCAATGCTACAATATATTTTTTTTTTAAAGAAAAAATGTAGGAGAGGGAGATGGTGTTCTGTTGCAAGGGACATCTAATGAAAGATTGATGTGGGAAGGAAGGGAAGAAGGTAGATGGCAGGTTGGCGTGCTGTGGCGGTGTGAAGTTTGATTAAAGCCTGTCTGAAATGAATAACGGTTTCTTGGTATGGAAGAATATTATAACCAGGAATTTTGTAATTTGTTTAAGGTGTTGGTGATAACTTGCCTAGTTTTCATGAAAAGCATTGTGGAATCATTAATGCCCACCAAATATTAACAGCCAGGACACGCAACCTTATCCATCTGAATGACGGCACACAATGAATGCTCTGCCTTCAACATAAGTCTGATGTTTTATCAAACCAAGGCTTGACAGTTCAAAGCCAAGTGCATCCCCTCTGTACCATCCTCTCAGCTCCCTTCTGGCTCCTTTCGATGTTTAAAAACACTTAGAAATTGTGGCCCTCACCTCGCATGTGGGAACTCCGGCTGAGAGCCAGACTGTGCAGTGTCACACTGAAAAGCATGGTTTAGATGTTTTTATAAAACTCCAACAGCCAACGAACAAGTTTACAAAGGCTGCACACACCAGCACTTCTGGATGCATACACCATGACTTCTGGTTTCTCATACCGGCTCTTATGCCCGCTTTTGCTCTGTTACACTTACGTGAACTCGTATCCCATTGAATTTGTGTGCTGATGTTCTTTTAAAAGCCATTCATCCCACAGTGAGCAGTGACACTCCAGGTACTTTCAGGAAGGAAAGCAGGAAATTTGAAGGAGATGGGTTTGGGAGTGGATTAACGGGGTAGAAAAGATCGAGGTTTTGGATGGGGGAAGATTAGAGATGGTGATGAACAGCTGTTTAAGACCTGGAGGGAGGAGTGGGATTCAAGAGAGTGTGAGATCCAGAAGTTTCAATGAAAGGACTTCTTGAAGGGGATTGTTGAGAAAGTAGATGGGGTGTGGGGGGGGGGTGTTTCCAGACGGTCCTTTCTGAGAGACATGAGGGTGTGAGATTTGTTAGGATTAAAAGATGTATTCCAAGTGTTTGACCAGCTTGAGAATTTATCCAGATCTGTTGAGAGTAAAGAGGCTGCTGACTGCCGATCAGTGGGATGAGAGGTGGCACGGCAGAGGGTGGAGTCATCAGCAAAGAGATAAAGAGGATTTTCCAGAGTCGCAGAGATAAACAGGATACTTGTGGAAGTTGTGGTGTAAATTGAAATGAGTTAGTTTTTTCAGTAATATATACTGTCAGCTCCACCTCCATCACCCACTCAGAAACCCTCCTCCACCCAATCCACAGAATCAGACATCTGTGCATGATGTGTAATATGTATGTCCCTAAATAATTATCCATTTGTTTCACCTCCAAATGGTGCAGCCAGTGTCCAGCTCGATTGTGAGGTTAACGAGCTATTGTGAAGTTCTCGGAAGTGTAAATGACTCAGAAGATTACCGAAGAAATTCACTTTATTCCATATTTACGTTTCAGCAAACTCTCCATTCACGTACACGTGGCCAGAAGACAGCAAATTTAGCAGGAGTGTGTACACTCTTGTGTTTGCAGGAAACCGCGACTCCAATAGTCAGTGCAAGGTGAGATGATGTTTCAGCAAAAGTCTCAAAATCAAAATATTGAAGAAGAAGCTTCACAACCTCTCTAAAACAATGAAAAAAAAAAAAAGCTTAAAAGGCTTTGGATACCCAGCGGAAATGTACAAACACGAGCAGAAATGTAAAACATTTTGCAATTTAAATAATTCATTTCCATGTGGGGAGTTATATTCTCCCCTCTCCCCCCTCCTCCCCCGTTTTTAACGACTTAGCAGCAAAGGATGCATGGCTTGAAGACCGTGGTCCATCTCGGACGATCTGAGCTTTTTGTTCAGCGTTCTGCATGAAATTAAAAAAAAATCTCAACTGAGAGCTTCTTTGGCAAACCATGGCCCTGACAGCCATGGGAATTCAACTTTCATGAATCCAAGAAGGAAACGGGCGTGTCAATAACATATTTACATGCACGAGAAACAGATGATTCTGGATCCAATTAAAACATTTTAATCATTCAGGGTGATGCGCCTTCTTCTGATCAGTTCTGGCAAACATTTTGGGATCTTCCCGACTTTGGAATCCATCAATTGGACATTATTTCACAGAACAAGACGGGGACCAATTAGACTGGACGGGGCAAGCAAAAGTCAGTAAATGTGCAGTTTTGCTCTTTGAGGGAGATACGGCCTTTGAAACTGTTTTTCACTTCAGATTGCATGTCAGAACCCCATGAGACATTTAACCATATTACTTTACCCTAAAATATTTCCAATACATGAGGGAAGTATACATTTAACACACAGAACTAGGAAACAGAAACAGGAACACATTTAACATTCACATTCTGGTCTCTTCTTTTTGTTTTCTTCCTGTTGGAGCTCTCCTACATAAGAATCAGAGGTATCAAGGAAAGCAGCATTTCTTAAAAGCTGTGCAAACTCTCACATTGACCATTGCATGTTTGTTTTCTGAGAGTGAAGTTTAGGCTGCAAAAGAAGATACATGATGGACTGCAGTGCATCTTTCATGTAATACATTGTGGTCTGACCTCAATGTCCAAAACAGACAAACAAAATGGTTTATGACAGAGACAACAAATAAAACAGATTATAAAGAGCAGCAATATGATATCAATATATGTTCCAACAACTACGCAGACCATGTGCATTTTTACCTCTTTTCACCATTTCATCCTCGCAGCCACGTACACTCAGCCGTGGACAAAAGGGAGGGGGAGGTTAAGGACCACCCTTGAAAGTCCCACAGTAGAAACGAGGGAATAAAAGAAGAGAGAAACTTTCACAGGGCCACCAAGCCAGTGGCTTTAAGCTATTAGCCATCAGGATAGTCATAAAAGGTAAAGTTAGTCATGTATCTAAGAAACACCTCCTTGGATGATTCATTATACAAAGTGACTGAGCGGCTAAATTACAAGCATGCGCCATCAAGTCTGGCATAATATGATTGTAAGGCTTTGCAATATGAACTAAGGCAGAGGTACATTGGATCATAATCATCCAATATACATTGGATCATAATCATCATTAGTGTCTTGAATTGGATATTACAATCGAATTGGCAAAATAAATGGCTCTTCCAGTGTCCTTATTGGGCAAAATACAACGTACCTTTGGTCATTCAATATCGATAATAATTAATATAGTAACAATAATATGACATCCCCTAGTATCTATGTGAAGGTGATAAAGTCAAAGCCATTTGTCTAACAATCAGCGGAATTGATGCAGGAAGTACAGAGAGGAAAAGTGCTCAAGGCACTGGATTTTTGGCAAGCTGGAAGGACAACAGAGCCTAGAAGGTCTGAGGGCCACTTGTCACAGTTTCTCCATTGAACTGCATTTGTAAGAGGAATTTGAGAACCCTCCTTCTTGCTTAAACTCTGACAAGATGGAATCTGGTTGGAAACTTGAAAGGCCTTCTTCAGTAATGAAATGGGCTACATATGTATCTGCAAAGTCTGCCTTTCACATTCCTCCCCGCTGATTGTGTACTGGAACGACTAAGGCTAAGGGGACAAATAAAAGCCTGAGAACAAAGCCTTGTGCTTCAAAACCAACTTGTAATGAGGGTCCAGAAAATAATTTAGAAGCCATTAGATCGGAGGTCTCGATATCACAAGGCATAGATGAGTAGAGATGGTGTGACTTCAGCAAAGGCATTTAGGATAAAAGTAGCTTACATCCTGCTTGGAATACAATGACAGAATGAACATACAGTGGATGCAATGTGAACTACGTAGCCCACATGTGGGGGGCACTAACTGTTGGGTTTTGTGGTCCGACCAAGTTTCCAAAGGCGGTAAACAGACTTCCCGAAGCAGGTGGCTGGTAGTTATTGAGGCAGATTGGTGCTGACGTCGGCAGAGAGCCATGCCAAGTGCCGTAACCCGATGTCCCTCCAATTGGTGCTCCTCGAGCGCAAAATGGGAGGCGAAAGGCTGACACCCCAGGTGGTAAGGATAATGAACCGGCCATGGCTGTGACTGCAGGCATTTGTGAAGAGCATAGCTTTGTCGGGGCTGAGAACTTCCGTGTGACACTGGAGGTCTGTTTTGGAGAAAATATTGAGATTAACCTTTCACAATTCATCATATATGGCCACAGGATATTAACGTTTCCTACAAAATGAGATACGTGATTGCAAGGCCTTACTTATTTGACATCATACATTTGGCTTAACTGATATTTGAACTTGATGCCTACTGGCTGTGTATGATCACAAAACAGGAAATTATTTGAGCTTAAATATGTTAACCATATTGAAGAACCTCGATTTATACTGACATTTCATTAATTTACATGTTTCTTCAAAATCAAATTCCACTGAACTGAGTTCAAAATATGTAATCCGCTAGTTTAGATCCAATTCGGGTAACAAACAGCACATGATTAAGACCGACAAAATCTTACGACATTGGTATCCCAGAATTGAACCTTTGGACTTAAAACCACCTGGTATTTCAGTTCCAAATATTCCGACTGAGGTATGGAAGACTGTGAAAGCTCTTGGTCGAACCAAAGTCAAAATCAAGCGTGGTTGCAAAGTTGGTCGGCATGAGCGAAGGAAGGTTGTCTTCTTGTCAGGCCAACCAAACCCAGATCATCCATGTCGGCAATGTAATCATGGTGCTGTGAAGTCCAATCTTGTTTATCTATGAACTCACATACTGTATATAAACCAATTCAAGTTGTTCAATTGCAGCCTCAAAAGATGACTTGCACAAGGACCCATATAGTGAAGACGAAATGTTTGATTGATGGTCGACTATGTTAACTACAACAACATTTTCCCTCAGTTTTGATATTTAATGCACGATTACTTAATGATAAATTTGAAGATTTAGAAAAGGCATCATCGAAACATTCATCTGATTCACCGATTGCTATTATTGAAACCTGCTTTTCAGCTGACAACCCAGCAACGTCATACCATTTGGAATGCTTCCGTAAATTTCATAGTGATCGTCGTAATCGTTTGGGTGATGGGATTGCTTTGTATGTATTTGAGGACATTAGTGCCAAGGAAGTTTATACCAACCTGATTCCAGATTATCTTGAACTCATGTGGGTACAGCTTAAGTTGTCTGACCTGGTATGCTTATGCAGAAACATTTTCATCTGTGTACTATACTTACCACCTTGGTTGTAGTTCAAGGATGAGCTTAACGATCACATCATTAACATGGTTGATTAAATCTGCACAGTTTGTCATAAAGCCTCATTTATTATCATGGGTGACTTTAATGATTTAGAAATTGAACCATTATTACGGCATACTTTATTGGCCCAAGTTGTGAGTAATGCCACCAGAGGGACAGCGATAGTTGATAAAATACTGACTGATACAGATGATGATTATTACAAACTGGATACATCTCGGAAAACGGTAAGGATTTTCTTCCGGCCCTTCCACGATTCATCAATACATGCTTTTGGTCAATGGATTACGCCGATAGATTGATCAATAATTATAATCACTGAATGCAATGATGTCAATTAGTCAGAGAGACTATGCAATCCCATGGGATTTTGATGATTAGAAGATCCCACCTATATGAATGTGTTAAATAGGTACCAAAGAACATGAAAAACCATGTTGGCAATTTTGAAAGTGTTGCAGAGGGCAGCCATCTTGGATTTCAAAATGGCCGCCATTTTATGTCTATTTGCCCTGAATGTGGATATGAATGTCGTAAAAAGCTGTTTTTTTGTTGTAAAATCTACATTTATCAAGACAAACAATTTGTGAAATACACATTTCTTGTAAACAGCTGAAATTCCGTTAATTTTCAGCCATATTGAGTTTCAAAATGGCCACCTTTATGGCTTATTCTTGAATATATGTATATATTATCATTTCAGTGACAGTGACACGCTTAACATGGTACAAAAGATCACCCCTATCTGAATATAATATAGGTACCAAAGAACATGAAAAGCCATATTTACAGTTTTAGTGTTGCAGAGGGCAGCCATCTTTCATTTCAAAATTAGTGACAAACAATTGGTGAAATACACATTTCTTGTGAACAGCTGAAATTGTATTCAAAATTTTCAGCTATATTGAATTTCAAAATGGCCACCTTTTACAGCTTATTCTTGAATATATATATATATATATATATATATATATATATATATATATATATATATATATATATATATATATATATATATATATATATATATATATATATATATATATATATATATATATATATCATTTCAATGACGTGACGTGCTTAACATGGTACAAAAGATCACCCCTATCAGCCTATCTGAATATAATATAGGTACCAAAGAACATGAAAAGCCATATTTACAGTTTTACTGTTGCAGAGGGCATCCATCTTTCATTTCAAAATGGACGTATTAAGGCCTATTGTTGCTATAAGGCCATGAATGTTCTATGAGGTTAGGCTAAGTTTCGTAGTTGAACATACACTTATCAAGTCAAGGAATGAATGTATGAAAATTCAAAATGACCACCAATATGATATCAATATTTCATCCTTTTGACTCAGTGATACATTGTCCATACTACATGCAAGTTGTGTGGTTGGTTGCCAGAGTTTATTGCCTGCTCCAATCCTTGTGGAAGTTACAATAACTCATCTTCACTATCACTATCCTCCTCTTCATCATCTGAGAGAACTGTGTCTTCTGAGTTGTCACATGATTCTGAGTCCTCACTACAGCTACAAAGATCTGTGCAATTCAATCCATTCCTTCTGCATTTGCAGCGATTACTTGAACATCGTGTCTTTGCACAGGAACATTTCACCAGATCAATTACTGCTTGTGGAGCAGGCGGCAAGGTTGTCATGACTGGTTTATATCAGCCATCTACCAAATTCCAACCACATTCCAGCGGTTCTGGCAGGTCTGGATTTGCAATGATATGGCGAGATAACATTACACTTAGAGTTTTACACGGTCACATTACGAATTTACGTCTCCAACGTGAAGAAATATCAAACTACAGTGAATCTGCAGCCGAACACAGTATATATTCCTTGAATTCAGCAGCAACTGAGTATATCACTGCATGAAATAATAAAGCATTAATTCCGAAATTGCACTTTCTCCATCGTTCCAAGAATCAGATGTTTATATACAAGTAAATACAATCGGGTCACAACCTGATCGCCCGCGGACCCAACAGCGCATGCGCACTGTACTTGTTCGACACTGCCTGTTTCGTTCGAGATTTCGATCGAACCCTTTGATTTCAACTTAAATTTTCTGTTTTGGCTATGGAACAACTGTAATTTTTTTTCGGGAATACTTTCCTTTATTTATGAAGTATCGTGTAATGTAATGACCTTTCTGACCTCAGCAGTTTTAATCGAAATATACGGCATTTTTAAACACCTTGTAGCTGGGCGACAAATGCCGCCTACCGTCCCTGAGTGCAAAATTAAGCGGGCGACAGATGCCGCCTACCATCCCCAATGGGTTAAGTAACATGAGCATTTGTAGTTTAGATTGCATCTGTTTTGTGAAATTAGATTTTACCATTGTGTAAACTTACATTATCTACGTGCTATACATGTTCCCTATATTTATATATTCAACATAAACAGTGAAGTCATGTAAACTTACCATAAAGTTAGATGTTTGTTGGCTTATTGAAATAACAATGGGCCAGTAAACGTCTGTCCAATAACATGTGGTGATTGTCAGATAAAGTCAGCCTGTACCCTCAATGTCTCCCTCTACAACACGTGTTCACTTACAGATACCCAGTTGCGCCACATTTCAGAACTTGGAAAAGGAAGTCCATTATGAAAAATATAGCCCGGGTCGTAATGTCCAGACCTATGTTTTTGTTGAAAACTTGGAAACGTATGCCCTAAATACAATTAGCCATGAGTGATTTTACGCAATATGTGAAATTGCAAGCCAATCACGGCAGCTATTTTAAATAGGGGGCATACCAAATTGCAATAAATAAGTGTGTATTTTGAATTGTTATCTAACATGAAACTCTATTCCTCTTGTTTAACCTTAGGTCCTTACTGTGTATTTTTCCATACAAAAAATCCTGAGACAGTTAAAGCTCATATTTTCAATAAAATATCAAATTTGGCAACCATTTTGAAAAACAAAATGGCTGCCATTCATTTATGTACCACTGGCAAATCCAAGTGCACCTCTTTACAACACATGAAGCATCAAAACAGGATAGAAACCACCAAAGTAAGCTTTATATGATGTTCAAAAGTTCCGTTAACCCTGTCAGTACCATTGGCAGACTTGTATACATTAACTCTATGGCAGTTGTGAAAGTCAGTCACAAAAGGGTTAAGGTAAAAAAGAAAGAAATTGAAATCCAAGATGGCTGCCATCTGCAACACTTCCAATTTTGCCAACATGGATTTTCTTACTCCTTGGGACCTAAATAGTCTACCTAGGTAGGTGGCATGTTCTAATCATTTAAATCCCATGAGTCTTTATATCACAACATAGTCCCCCTGGCTAAATGTTATGACTGAGCAATTTCATCAACTAGTCAGTAATC
Source organism: Eptatretus burgeri (assembly GCF_056783735.1). Taxonomy (NCBI): domain Eukaryota; kingdom Metazoa; phylum Chordata; class Myxini; order Myxiniformes; family Myxinidae; genus Eptatretus; species Eptatretus burgeri. The sequence continues at coordinate 22,732,383 of NC_140970.1, forward strand.
AATTTAAACAACATCTTAATAAACAAATTATGATTATATGCCATCCTACTGGTAAGCCATGAATGACCAATAGTATTTGTAGACTCTTAGTTCAGCGTGATATGGCATATATACGAGGGTCTGACACCTACAGACGTCCACAAAATGAGGTTCAACATGAAGTTAAATTGGCAAAGATTACATTTTTTAATTGCAAGATTAACCATTTGAAGCAATCAAAACCAGGAAAGTGGCATCAACAAATTAGAAATTAGAAATATTGTGGTGTGAACTCTACACTTCTCTGATACTGATACGTCAAGGACTGAAATTTAAATTGAATTCGATTATTATTTTGCACAAATTTGTTCAAATGTTCCTCCCATAAACTTGTCTTTATTGGCACCCTTCCTGCCAGACCCATCACCTTCCCTGGTTATCGAGACTTATCAAGTTTATGAACGTCTCCTCCATTTTAACATTTCCAAAGTTGTGCATCCTTCTGGTTTCCCCTCGCAACTTCTGAAGGAATTTGCACTTGAATTTTCTGAGCCTTTAACTGAACTTAATTTAGGCCTCATATCTGGATGCTTCCCTAACACTTTGAAAATGTCCGATTCCTAAAACTACCCCAGTCATGAAATGCAATCAGCTTCGACCAATATCTATTACACCAGTGATCGCTCGTGTCTTTGGGGGCTTTTGGGTGACCGGGTGATGGAGGATATTACAGATGTGATTGATCTCCAAATATTTGGTAATAGCAAGTGTGGATTCTAAACATAATTTGGTAATACTACCTGTCTGAATGGGATTGTAAAAGCGGTATGGATGCAGTTGGCAAAAATGCAAATGGCGTCTTCCGTTATCAAGCCGGCAAGCTGAGAGCAAGAATTAACATTTATTTCCACATCTTATGCAATTTAAATGCTCGAATGGTGGTGAAGTGCACCATTTGAAACTTTGTTCGATATATGTAGCTTCATGATGCCAAGGATTCGTAATAAAAAGAGAGGAAGAGGGGTGGGACAGAAAAGGAAAGAAGGGTGAGAGGGAGAGGAGGAGAGGGGTGGGAGGGAGAGGAGGAGAGGGGTGGGAGAGAGGTGGGCGAGAGAGAGAGAGAGAGGGGAGTGGGAGAGAGAGGAAGAGAGTGGTTGGAGAGGGAGGAAGAAAAGGGGGGGAGAGAGAGAGGAAAGGGAGGGGAGAGAGAGGAGGAGAGGGGTGGAGGAGAGGGGTGTGGGAGAGAGAGAGGGAGAGGGGTGTGGGAGGGAGAAAGAGAGAGAGGGGAAGAGGGGTGTGACAGAGAGGGAGAGGGGTGGGACGGAGAGGGAGGAAAATTCTGGCAGACGTGATGCCAAGTTTAATGTCCATCCAGGAGACAGCACACACAATGATGAATCACCCTGCCTGTGAAACATCGGGATGACAGTTTATAGCTGTGTTGAGATTAAAACCCAGGCTGGACAACTTAGAGTGACTGTACAAACCCCTCAGCCATGGTGTGAGGATTCATTGCTTTGAAGCCACTGAAAACATTTTTCAATTTTCTCTTGAACTCGTAGTTCACTTGCCCCATTTCTTTACTCATTCGAATCCTCTAATTTATTTTCCCTTCCTAACTCTGGGGATGTCCCCACTGATAACTGAGCCATAGTATCACCATGGAAGCTTGTCGAGATTGAAGATTTTAGAGCACTTACCAAATGGCTTAAGCACTGAAGCAAGCACTCCAATAAAACGGTTGAAGAAACTTGTATGTATCTATCTATGCCGAAGTGACAGTTCATATAATGAAAGCAGATCGCATAAAAAGGGGAAACGTCGCATAAAAAAAATTGCACAACATTTTCAGCGGGTGAGCCACCGCATGACATCATGGGGCCAAAAGCAGGTGGGTGGGGCTTGAACTTTGTACGTTGATCGATGTCTTCAGTGACAGTGTGAGTACTTTTGCTGTGTATCACCATGGCTTGCAAACAAACAGCCAAGCAACTTGTAGAGTGCTTGCAAAGTGACTTAAGCACTCAAGCAAGCACTCCAAAAAAAAAAAAAAAACGGTTGATAAGAAACAGCTGTTTTGGCAAGTGATAACAAGCTGATTGGGAATGAGACACTGGAAAAACCAAAACATCACCGATTTCTTCACATGTTCAGATTTCACTCCACATTTTGACAGTTATTTAGTCCACACGACATGATCCTCCAAACCGAAATAATATTTCGATTAAAATGAACGAAGACTTTGTTCAATATATAACATGCATATGTAAGACAAAGAACCCAAATCAATGATCTAACTCAACCACACAGTGTTTGGAAATCGTGTCGACGACATCACTACCTGTGTCAACACAGTGGAGGCTGCCATGTTTGTTCATATTGCATTGTGGGTCTATTCGCCAAAATAAAATAAAGACTACTAGGATAACAAACCAGAGATAAAAAAAAAATTAGTTTGCACTCAACGCACGCTGGAGGCGATACCGGAAATGAACGAGGTTTGGATTTCTGGACATATTTTTCAGTTATTTAGTTTTCTCCGGTTCTTCATTTGTTTCTCGGCTTTGCCTAATTCATATCATACTTTAATTTGTCCATGAGAGGTCATCATGGAAAATTACATCATATAATGCATAAAATCACGCCAAGCTCTGAATTTGAAAACTATAGCACTTACAAAAGCGATGTATACAGTGATTTATTGGTATGAAGATCAGGCATTCGAGTAAGGAAAGTGAAAAAAAATTGAGCGCTTTATCGTTGAGCAGCCTGTTCCAAGTCAAGGCATTGTTAAAAAAAAAAAGGCTAATGAACACCCTGCGAGGGAGAGTGGGTCGACGAACGGCGAAGCCTTGATAAAGGGTAATTAAATAAGGCCGTTAATTACCTTCAAAAGGGGAGTTTAAATTAACCCAAACACCCAATTTTCACTCTTGCACTCCCTTGGTGTTCCCTTAGTATCCATGCAAAGTTTCAGGTTGCTAGGTTTTATGGTTTTGGAGTTATGGAGGACACACACACACACACACACACACACACACACACACACACACACACACACACACACACACACACACACATTGTTATAGATGTGCTAACTGTGGTTTAATTTTTGTAAATTTTTATGATTTTTTTTAAATTGACTATTAGTTTAATTATGTTCGATGTTTCAAATAGCAGAGTTCTCACTTTTTATTTTTGATGTTGATTTATATTAATGTATTTTTATCAGTAATTTTTATATAAAACCAAATACCCTTGGTCTTTAGACTTTTTGGTGTTTGATAATAAAACTGGAATTATTGTTATTATTGTTTACCACCAGCTATTGCATTTGATTTTGATCCATTGTGAACATCAAGCCTACCTCTATACGTGGTCTGCCATGACGTGCTGCTCCACAGCTTCCCTTCCCTGCTGTGTCTCTTGTCCAATCATCAAGCAGCTTGTGGAGGTCATCTGTGAAGGTTGTCTTTCGAGCTGGTGTTGTCATCGGTGACTGGGATTGCGTCAGGGTGTATGAGGGAGAGGCTGTCACAGGGCACATTACAGAACTCATTGTCCCAAATGCTCCATATGTTATTTCAGATTTCCCCAGGTCAACTCCTTGCCTAAAAGGATTAGTAGCACAACTCAAGGGGAGACTTTGCACTGAAGAAGATGAATATGAAGGATGAGAAGAAGGGGGTGATGAGGAAAATGGTGGACAAGCCCAGCCTTGGAAAGGTTCTGAAAACCCCCATGGGGGAGTCAATGGCCTTGTTGATGTATTGGCTATAGCTGAAGGCTTCACCGCATTGTTGAAAGGTTGAAAAGCCTCGGCGTGGGAAATTGGGGCCTTGTTGTGTAACACTGGGCTGTTAGTGTCTGACGGCCAAGATGATGCAGGCTGTTCCCATGATGCACGAGTGTTGTTCCAAGAAGTAAAATCTTGAATCTTGGGCTTGTTGCTAAAACTGAAGGACCGATTGTGCTGATTTGTCATGGTGTTGCTGTCAGCTTCTGGTTTTGCTGCCCCTGTATGAAGAAATGAAAACGTGTAAAGAAAGTCAGTGATTTTGCTTTAATTTTTTTTTTTTATTTAACAGGTTCGACCCTCACAAAAATCTTCAATAAATGCTCATGAGAGTTGATGGAAATCTCTTTGGAATCTCATTTATTCTTGTGAGAGAATTTTGAAAGGGTGGATTCAAAGCAAATTGTATCATAAAGCCACAAAATGCAACTCCGACTTCTAAGATGTTAAATTTATGTTCCGATAAAACAATGTACGCTCAATTACCACTTTGATAAAACTCAACGAGAAAAACTGGCAAAAATGCATGAAAATCATTTTAAGCACAGTAATGGATAGACAACATGTTGTAAGGAACGTTAAGCATCAGTCTATATGACCGGAAAGTGTACAGGCAGACATGCAGGATTGGGCAAGCAACACCATTTCTTATCTGAATGTGTACAGGCAGACATGCAGGATTCAGGACAAACAATAAGCATAGTGACATGCAGGATATGTGACTTTATAGGCATGTACATAGTGTTTCTGAACAGAATTAAAACAAAAACAACCAAACATCTCACATGCAGCAAACAGGCAACAATGAGGATTATTTTTAGTACTGGAAAGCCATATTGAAATAGAAAAATAGAAAAATAAAATAGATATGGATAAATAAATAAATAGTAAGTGAAAATATTTTAGTTGTATTGAGTTAATTTTGTTTCAATGAATGTAGCGCTCAGTTTCAGGTTGAATCATTTATCATTTCCAGGTGACGCAGTCGTGCTCATGTGCAGTGTCCCTTTTAGGTTAGGGGCAGGAACTTGTAATTTCATGGTGCCAGTGATAACTTGCCTAGTCTTCACCAAAGACACCGTGGGATCTTCAATGTCCATCAGAAACACATGCTAGCAGATGGGATGCCGAGCCTAACATACCAGCCAAGGGACGGCACAATGGTTGATGCAATGCCCTGTACTACAAAGCATCAATCAGACAGTTTACAGTCAAGTCGAGAATCGAATCCAAATTAGAAAGCTCAACGGCGAGTGCGCTACTCTTATTTAGCGAGAGTTTAAACCAGGAATTACATTGTTACTTTGCTTTTCTGCAATCTGCTTTTACAATACTATTCCAAAACACTGGCATGGAATGATCATCCATCATTCCTGTTGTAATGAGGTAATAAGAACACCTCAAGGTGGAGTGAGAGGATGAAGGGGGTGCTTGGATCAATTGTTTTACAGTGTATATTTTTTTCCTCTGAGTGAAAGAAAAGACTTGACATTTATGGATGAAATTTTTTTTTCATGTAATCACCCCCCCCCCACAAACACGCCAATTCTCCCCCCCCCAAACACGCCAATTCTCTCCCCCCCCCACCTTACATTCCCTTTCCACCAAATAAAACAGAAATAACCTTCGCATGGACACAAATCCAGCGGTGCCTTTTCATTGGGCAGAGGTTATGTTTTCATCCTGGTGTCTGTCTCTCTGTCTCTGTCTCTGTCTCTGTCTCTGTCTCTGTCTCTGTCTCTGTCTCTGTCTCTCTCTCTCTCTCTCAGTTAATATAAGGATGGATCTGGATGAAAACTTGTGGACAGGTTGGCTGTGTGACAAAGACAAATTGATTCGATTTTGATGAAGATCCCGATCCAGATACGAGAATTTTAAAAGAGATTCTTCATAATTGAGAGATTGAGCCAAAAAACATATTCAACTCGATTATTTAAAAAGGTTGTGGATGAGTTATGACAAAACTTGGTGGATGAGTTGGGTAGATAGCAAGAACAAGCCAATTATAATTTGGTTAAGGTCTGGATGCAGATACTGCCCATCAGTGGGATACAAAATGTAAACTGTTCAACCTGGCAATGTAATGCGCTCCACCGAGTGCCGTTCTAGTTGTCAATATTGTTGCAGTTCTGGAAACCATCTCCCTCCAACACAAATGGCATCCAACATACAGTGGTCCCAAGACAGTTATTTCATTAATATACGTTCAGATAGTCCCTTCCTTCTTGTCTAGTGGGTAAAACGAGACAGTGCGTTGTGTAAATCTCATAGTTTGGTCTGATTAAATCTCTGAACTCAATCCTATTCTTTTTCGCTATTCCTGAGGTAAATCCAAGCAATGGGTCCTTGTGGGGGCCAGCGGGCACTGTGCTTTGACACTGATCTGTAAAAACCACAGCCGTTCGCTGTGAGAAGGGGTCCTCACAACGCCAGTAGGCACTCTGCTCGGGCACCCACCTGGAGACGACCACGGCCGTGCCCTTATCGTAAGAGATGGGAAGAATAACCAACACACGGCGTGCTGCAGGAATAACGTGCTGAGGAAATAGAAGGAACAACAAACCAAATACTAACAACGTACAGTACGCATGCGGCGCACTCTTTTCAACCCATTTCTGAGTCTAATAATTATATCTATCTTCTTCAATCTGAATCTCCATCTAATTATTATATCTGTCCTCTTTTCAATCCAAATCTCCATTAATATTTGTATCTATCTTCTTCTTCAACCCAAACCTACACCTAATAATTATATCCAAGCTTTTCCCTCAATTCCTGAGACAGATCAGGGCTGGCACCACGCACACCACCACTTTTGATAAATGACCGCATGCTCAATGGTGGTAGACCCACGTGCAGCCTCGGGGTAATTTATTATCGCACACGGAGTGGGGCGCGAATGGCACACATATTGTTCAGGTCTGCGCACGTGTTACCATAGCATCTTACTGTCGGACTTCGCTGACCACCGCGACCATGGGTGTCTCCCACAGATGGCGAACATCCTCTCACCTCTCCACCCTGCGAGGCTGCAGCCAGGCAGAGGTGCGCTGTACGGCTCGGGCCGCATGGCTTAGACAGGCAGCGCATTGAGCGGCGCTGACCGCCGGTCGTCGTCGATGGCCCGGGAGTTCGGTGCAGGGCGATTCATGTCACGCTGCTCGGAGCACGACGATTCCGCAGCTTGGAACCATCTAGCCGGAAGTAAAGTGGAGCCGCTTCCGGCCATTAGGGCTGGGCCGTGTGCTGGCCGGGGACCAACCAGAGCGCCCGATTCAGGTGACGACACATCGCCTCGGGTCGTCACCCCCGCCCGCACCACAAGATCTATAAAAGGACGGGTTGCGGGGCTGTCCATCGTCTTTCCTGCTCAGTGTTCCTCATTTGCTGATTCTCCACCCATCGCCTTCTCCACCCACTGCTCCGGACTCCGCCTTCTCCACCCACTGCTCCGGACTCCGCCTTCTCCACCCACTGCTCCGGACTCCGCCTTCTCCACCCACTGCTCCGGACTCCGCCTTCTCCACCCACTGCTCCGGACTCCGCCTTCTCCACCCACTGCTCCGGACTCCGCCTTCTCCACCCACTGCTCCGGACTCCGCCTTCTCCACCCACTGCTCCGGTCTCCGCCTTCTCCACCCACTGCTCCGGGCTCCGCCTTCTCCACCCACTGCTCCGGTCTCCGCCTTCTCCACCCACTGCTCCGGACTCCACCTTCTCCACCCACTGCTCCGGACTCCGCCTTCTCCACCCACTGCTCCGGACTCCGCCTTCTCCACCCACTGCTCCGGACTCCGCCTTCTCCACCCACTGCTCCGGACTCCGCCTTCTCCACCCACTGCTCCGGACTCCGCCTTCTCCACCCACTGCTCCGGACTCCGCCTTCTCCACCCATTGCTCCGGACTCTGCCTTCTCCACCCACTGCTCCGGACTCCGCCTTCTCCACCCACTGCTCCGGACTCCGCCTTCTCCACCCACTGCTCCGGACTCCGCCTTCTCCGTGCAAGGTATTGAGAGACCATTAGCAATAATTATATCAGGATAACTCTGCTTTTGAAAGTTGCTTGTATTATTGTCGCACCTCACACTTTTCTTCCTATCCCTGCTTACATGCAACAATAAAATCTATTCATTGTGCCACATATCTGTCCTTGCCTGCCTGTAAATAAATTATTAGTAGAAATGTTCCCAGCTCATTTTTGTCTTTTCTTTCATCGATCCAGCATGGTCCGTATCCTAACCTAGCCAGGACTTTATTCCCAATGATCCATTCCTTTTAGCCGGTATGTCCTTGGCAGTGTCGCTCGGCTGCATCTGATCCGGTAAGGTGATCCGTTTCGGACAAGGCGTACCGAGGGCGTGTTCCCCGGTAATTAGATCATGTGTTTATTTTTCTCGGTAACCAGATAAACTGGATGGAGGACCCTAGGTCACGTGGTTGAGTTATTGGTGTTCACGGTCGGTTAGTGACTGGCCACGTCACGGAATCATCCGTGTGCGATGGCTTGCAATTCCGGGGAGTCTGGTGGGAACTCGAGATAGCTTCCCCCCTGGTGGTCTTCTCACCCGACCCCCGGCCTGCAACAATATGTATTTCATTTTAAAAACATGCTCGGCGCTTCTGATCTCGTTGCACAAGTTTATTTTCAATGTGCAAAAGGCCAAACAATAATTTGTAAATGATAACAAGAAAGAAAAAGAGCAATCAGAGATTGCAGACCCTCGCCAGGACTTCTTTTGAGTGTGTATTTTTTTATAGGTTTTAAGGTAAATCCAATGTGGCTGCCAAACTGTGTGAACCTTTTGTTCCTTATGGATAGGTGGTCATATGTGTAAAGTTTCACCTCGATCTGTTCAGCCACTTCAGAGAAAGAGATTTTTGAAGGTTAAAAAAAAAAAAATAAAACAATATGGCTGCCGAATCATGTGACCGATTCCATCATCAATTTTTTTTCTGTGGACCATTTTATCCCAAGATGACCCTCAAAAATTTACATACTGATCGGATGTGGAATTCTGCATATGCAATTATGACGTCAAAACGAAGGCACATATGACGTCATAAAAAAAAAAATCACACTCGTTCCCCATGAGGAGAACTTGCCGTGTGCCAAGTTTCAGTTTTTTTTCTTTGGTACGGTTGATTTCAGAGATACAGAGATCCAAAGTTTTTCCATTTATCGAATATGGCTGCCACACCACATGACTTATGACGTTATAATTATCATGAAAACATTCTACATGAGAAGTCACGCCAATGTTGAAAATTTATTCTCGATCCGACAAGCGGTTGCGGAGAAAAACATGAACGTTCTGTGTGGACGAACAAACAGACAGACAGACAAACAAACAGACAGACAAACAAACAGACAGACAAACAAACAGACAGACAAACAAACAGACAGACCCAAATGCAATAACCCTCTCCTGCGGCGAGGGTAACTATCACTCGGTGACAATTATCATTCACATTATTTGCAGTGTTGGCCAGTGCCATTGAGTCGCATTAAAAACGATCTTCAGAAATTCATGAGGAGTCAGATTTTTCTCATATCACTCGAAGTTTTATTAAAATCGAAGTTTGTTCTTATAGAGTCACAAAGCAGCACTTGTGTATCATGGGACTACGGTGTAGAATGTGTGGTCGATCCATCAAGAAGTCTCGGGTAAAAGCATGAGCAGGGTTAAAACCAAGAGGTTGGGGAGGGGGGGGGGTATTATTTTGAGTCCTTCACGTACTGAATGAATGTAGAGGTCATGAGGGAAAAGTTTTCAGGCAAGTCGTAGGGATTAAAAAACAAAAGGGCAAATGACACAAGTGATGTGTGTGTGTGTGTACGCGCGCATGCTTTAACAGCTTTCTTCATAATGAAAAGCATCTTCAGAGGAGAAATACGTTTTAACAAATAAATGTCTACTCTTTATAATGAACAGTGGAATGCATAACATTGACTTAACAAATCTTATGTACACAACCTATCCCTTTCTGTCGCCATCTTCGCCTGATGTACCCTCTGTCTCCTGGACTCTCTGTCCTCACCCGAGGAGGAAAATAAACTTCTGCCCATCCTTGACCATGCTTCACTAACAGTCCCAGATAACATCAGTGCTCATGTTCTCAAAAATCCTGCTCTGCTCTTCTTGCATCCCGTCTGTCTGTCTCGTATTCAATCTGTCCTTTTCCTTCGTCACCTCCTCTCTGCAAGGAAGTCAAAAAACATCACTCTCATCCATAAGAAGTGGGCAAAAATAAACACTACCAACGATAGTCCAGTACCTCTAATTGCAAACAGTCATGGAATCCATCATCGCTTCTGATGTCGAGTTTTTCCTGTTTTCAAACAACCTGATCTCCAACCATGTGTTTGGATTCTATCCTCGTCACAACTCTGGACATGCTTTTGCGCATTCGGGCATTCGACACAGTCTGGCAACCTGCCTTGCTTGTAAAATCTCTGCCTATGGCATTAAAGGCCACATAAATTTCTGGATTTTTAACTCCCTCTACTCATGTAGTCACTGTGTTGCCATCAATAGAACCCTCTGCTGCCCTATCCCAGTGGAGACTGGAGTTTTGCAAGACAGCGTTTTGGGCTTAGTCTTGTTCCTCATGTACATAAACAACCTCTCCAATGCTCTAGAAACCTCTTCTTTTTTTGCAGATGACTCCACACTCCGTGGTACAGTACCCCCATCTCACTGCTCGGTAGACTGCAGCTGTTTCAAAAAAAATAAAATAAATATATATATATATATATATATATATATATATATATATATATATATATATATATATATATATATATATATATATATATCTCCTAATCTGGAAATGATTAGACAATGGTCTGAGAAATGGAACATGTCCTTCAATCCTGGAAAATCTCTCAGTCTCACCCCATCGCTCTGGAAGGATTGTCAAATGAACCTTTCTCTATATTTCCTTGGTCATCCACTGGAAGGTTCAGTCTCTTGAACTTATAGGCCTCACCATTAACCATAACCTATCCTGGGCTGACCAAATAACAAAACTGGCCACCAAAGCCCACTGCAGATAGGCATCCTCTGTCAATGCAAGGTTTTCTCTGAAAAAATCATTGGTACTTACAGTCTTCAAGGCCTTTGTCCATAGCTCAATTAAGCACTGCCCTCTGCTATGGGCAGGCACCCCCAGAATCACATCGGTCACTGCTGGATTCTGTGGAATCTAAAGCTCTTAAAATTATTGCAATCTCCCAAGATGAGGCTGAAGCTCAAGGTCTGTTGCTTTCATATCACAGGCAGGTCAATGATCTCTGTTTTTCAACCTCCTCTTCTCCAAAATTGCTCCCTCTGCTCTCTGAATCCTCTGACCCTCCCTATCCACTCCAGGATGCACGTGTTCTTCCAGCAACTCCATACTGGTTAAACTTCCAAAATCTAGGTTAAACTTCCAAAAACGTTTATTCTTCACTTCTCCAATCTATGGAACACCTTCCAGCAGCTCTTCTGTCTCACTCTTCCCTCCAGGACTTTAAGCAAGCAGTGCACCACCATTTCATGTCATCCCCATTATATTTATTATCCCCATTAACCTTTGCAAAACAACCATCTTGCTTGCTAGTTTCAGTGTTTTCTCCCCTCCTCCTTTTTCTTTTATCCTGTTCATTCACTCAATTGATGTTTGTCCCACCATCACATCGACCATACTCTTCCATGAGCCCCGTGCTGTAAATAACTAAGATTAAAAATTCAACCTTCATTGAGACAATGCAGATAAACTACATAATCCTCTTTGTTATCAACTGACAATGAGATTAAATATCAAAATTATTTTACTTAAAATGGCTGTGAATGACGCCATGGCTTGAATACCCAAGGGTGTGATTTAAAAATATTTTTGAAAGCCAGAAAAATATTTTCATCCACCTGCCTGTATCTCCTGATAAAAGGAATTTTGATACAACAATCAGTCCACATAACTTATTTGTTTCTCATAACAAGTGTCCAGGAGAGGAATGATTAAAAACAGGTAATTCAAATGAAAGCCATCAAGAAGCCTGGAATAGGAAGGGGTGAGTAGGAAACGGTTCTGGCTGCTTTCAGCATAATGGTCAGCAAAAATTTTTTTTTTTAAAACCTCAACTTTATAATCAACCAATTTTGAGGCATAAAGTAAAAATCTGTTAATTGGAGGTTTTGCACATCTGGTCTTCTATAAACTACTTGCATTCCTTAAACATTGAAGCACAAAAAGTGAGCTGGCTGCACAAAAGCAATGCATGCACAAACCTCATTCCCTGCAATAAAAGGTCTAATTTATCCTTCTACAAAAAAGTGCAAAGCACACTCAAGTCCAAGAGAGCAAGCTTTCATTTGGCTAGTTTAGGCCTTTTAGTGCTGGAACACGAAGTTAAAGATGGAAAGGAAACTACAAACAGATGGCGAGTGACTTGGGACCGCTCAAAAAGCGGGTGCGCCGACGGCTGTTCGTTTTGTAGGTGACACGGTCAGAAGTTTGATGGTAAACTGTCCAACCTCCATTAGTGACAGCACAACAAAGGCAAAAGAAACAGACACAAGGACGCAGACACTGTTAGAATGGCAACCGTCTCAGTGCAATGGTATTGACACACTTAGGTTATCAACTGCCTGTATAAAAACTAGGGGAAAAATAAAAAACAGCTCTACCGAAATTATTCTAACACCCATTTCAGTGAGGAAGTAGTCCACCAAGCATGCCTTTTGTTTAGTAAACAAATCCAAGTCACAAGGTAAGAAAAAGTCTGTGATGGAACGCCAAATTATTTGATCGGTTGGAATTTATCAGAGATGCTATTGGAGGTAAATATGGTCACAGCTTTTAGTTCCCTCCTAGTATTTAATCATCCAGCCCATTCCTTTCCCATTTTGTTTTGTCCATAACATGAGATCCCAAAAGGGCTCTAAATTTTGATTTAATTGATCCCCCCCCCCCACTTCCTCCCTCAGTTTACCTCACTTTCTTTATTGGTATGAAAATGTAGGAAAATATGTATACTTTTCATTTCTGCTCGCTTCCAGGTCTGCAAATGTCCAGAACCATGTTTGACTTCCTCAGTTTTCATCTCCCCCCCCCCCCCAGGCGTTCTGGATATCATATTGAACTTCAGAATCTCATCCTGTGTTCTGTATCCCCTACAATTTTATATATGTCGGCAAAGCAAATGCAAATTTGATACAGAATGAGCTCAGATTAGCATTTAAACAACCCAAAAGAACAAACAGCATGAACATAAGGCTGAAATTTGCTTCAAATGCCTTTAGTTTTAGCATTTCAAGGCCATGAGAAGAAGGTGCTTATCTTATGGAACAGATAACACAATACAGTCATGTATATTTCTTCATTTCATCAATCTTCAGTTGCTCAATCCAGTGAAATTTTGTTATGTCTTCAGCAATTATACGATAAACATTATAACTTGTACCTCACTTAAATCTCCTTGGTGAAATGTCTTCAAGTTTAACATTTCATAAGGCAGATTTTACAGGTTACTTTTTGAATTTAGTTGAAAGGTGATATTTGACTATTTTTTAGTGAGGAGATGCAGTGTCATATTTTTTGTCTGTCTATATGCCATTTTATCCAGGTATCAAAGTATGTTTATATCTGCACAAATTTTTGTTTTCAGTTTATTTATGCATTTGGAAGCTTGCATGTTTGGCCATATGTACATACTTCCTCAGTTTTCATTAAATAATGTTTTCTTAGAATTGTTCAGCAACAATTGGATGCAATTATGCCTCTGTATCTATCTATAATTCCAGCAATGTGTGTGTGTGTGTGTGTGTGTGTCTACGACCGCCGGTCCGATCGGATTGAAACTTGCCAGGAATATTGCCGGGGCCCCGCAGATGTGCCTTTTCGAGGTTTGATATCGATCGGACAAGCAGTTCCCAAGTTACGGCCATTTATCTGTCGGCCAATGACAAGACATGGTGTTATGACGTCACGAATGACGTCACAATTAATATTTATTTATTTATTATTTTTATTTATTTTGCACGATTGACGGTCCGATCTGATTGAAACTTGCCAGGAATATTGCTGGGGACCCGCGGATGTGCCTTTTCAAGGTTTGATATTAATCGGACGAGCGGTTCCCAAGTTACGGCCATTTATCTGTCGACCAATGACAGGACAACACTTCTTCTTCGTTTGATATGATGTCACAATTGATGCTGGGAACCTGAGTATGTTTCCCAAGTTATGGCCATTTATGATACGGTTGGTCCAATCTAATCTATCTATAATTCCAGCATTGTGTGTGTGTGTGTGTGTTTGTGTCTGTCTGTCTGTCTGCGACCGCCGTTTCTCGGCGACCGTCGGTCCGATCTGATTGAAATTTGCCAGGAATATTGCCGGGGCCCCGCAGATGTGCCTTTTCAAGGTTTGATATCAATCGGACAAGCGGTTCCCAAGTTACGGCCATTTTACTGCTTTTTCAGTGTTGAAAAGGTGTATATATGGCAGCTGAAGGTGTCGTTCCACCTTCTCACCTTATCATGCCAATTTTTTTCCCCAAATTATTAATAACCGGACGATCACCGGTCCGATCAGATTGAAACTTGCCAGGAATATTGCCGGGGACCCGCTGATGTGCCTTTTCAAGGTTTGATATTAATCAGACGAGCGGTTCCCAAGTTACGGCCATTTATCTGTCGACCAATGACAGGACAACACTTCTTCTTCGTTTGATATGATGTCACAATTCATGCTGGGGACCTGAGTATTTTTCCCAAGTTATGGCCATTTATGATACGGTTGGTCCAATCTAATATATCTATAATTCCAGCAATGTGTGTGTGTGTGTCTGTCTGTCTGTCTGTCTGTCTGTCTGTCTGTCTGTCTGTCTGTCTGTCTGCGACCGCCGTTTCTCGACGACCGCCGGTCAGATCTGATTGAAACTTGCCAGGAATATTGCCGGGGCCCCGCAGATGTGCCTTTTCGAGGTTTGATATCAATCGGACAAGGGGTTCCCAAGTTACGGCCATTTTACTGCTTTTTCAGTGTTGAAAAGGTGTATATATGGCAGCTGAAGGTGTCGTTCCACCTTCTCACCTTATCATGCCAATTTTTTCCCCAAATTATTAATAACCGGACGATCACCGGTCTGATCGGATTGAAACTTGCCAGGAATATTGCCGGGGACCCGCTGATGTGCCTTTTCAAGGTTTGATATTAATCGGACGAGCGGTTCCCAAGTTACGGCCATTTATCTGTCGACCAGTGACAAGACACGGTGCTATGACGTCACAATTAATGTTTATTTATATATTTATTATTTATTTTTATTTGCACGATTGACGGTACAATCTGATTGAAACTTGCCAGCAATATTGCTGGGGACCTGCTGATGTGCGTTTTCAAGGTTTGATATGAATCGGACAAGCGGTTCCCAAGTTACGGCCATTTATCTGTCGACCAATGACAAGACACGGTGCTATAACGTCACAATTAATGTTTATTTATTTATTATTTTTATTTATTTTGCACGATTGACAGTCCGATCTGATTGAAACTTGCCAGGAATATTGCTGGGGACCCGCGGATGTGCCTTTTCAAGGTTTGATATTAATCGGATGAGCAGTTCCCAAGTTACGGCCATTTATCTGTTGACCAATATCTGCGAGAGAGGGGGACGGTAGAGGGGGGATGAAAGTGGGGGCAAGAGAGGAGGGGGAGAGAGGGGGTGAGAGAGAGGGGGTGAGAGAGGGGGACGGGAGAGGGGGGATGAGGAGGGGGGAGAGAGGAGGGGCGAGACTAGGGGTGAGAGAGGAGGGGGAGAGAGAGGGGGGCAAGAGAGGGGGCAAGAGAGGGGAGGGAGAGAGGGGGGAAAGGGGTGAGAGAGATGGGGCGTCACAATTCAAGAGAGGGGGGAGAGGGGGGTGAGAGTGGGGGCGAGAGAGAGGGGCGTCACAATTCTTCTTCATTTGATATGATGTCACAATTTACGCTGGGGACCTGAATATGTTTCCCAGGTGTTTCCCAAGTTATGGCCATTTATGATACGGTTGGTCCGATCTAATTGAAATAATGCCCCAATCCAGTCATCGTTTACGCACCTACGGGTCCGCCCCTACGGGCCCGTACTAGTACAAGTAAAATAGACATAAAATATCAAAGCCCCCATTGTTTTAGTAATTTTGCTGCACGGAGTTAAAGGGCTAGCCCATACTTATGCACAATTAAAATGGCCGCCAGTCCACCAGTTGGCCATCTTTAACCAGATCGCAAAATAAAGTGAGGTGCTTGTGTATGTCGTCATGTACTGTGATTGTGCCATGTTTGAATAAAATTGGACCATGAATGTCTGAGAAATGGTTGGGGACACATTGAAGTAACAAAATGGCCCCGAATCAGCCATCTTGGATCTGATCTCAAAAATAAATGACGTGCATATGTAAGACATCATTCTTTATATGTGTGCCAAGTTTGAATAACATCGGTATATGCATATCCGAGAAATGGTTGAGGACGTTTTTGACACCGGGTTTTTTTTACAACTAAAATGACCGCCAGTCGGCCATCTTTATTCGCATCATGAAACAAAATGATGTGTTTATGTATACCATCATGTGTTGTCTTTCTACCAAGTATGAATAAAATAGATCCATACATTTCTAAAATATGGTGGCAGATGCACGCACGCACGCACACACACACACACACACACACACACACACACACACACACACACACACACACACACACACACACACACACACACACACACACACACACACACACGAAAATCAAGACCAAATCCGTAAGCCTCCATTTCGAACTAAGTCCAACAGCAGCTAATAACTGGCTGTTTGGATGTTGAATTGTACAGCTTTTATTTTTATTTCCCAGTTCACATTTGTTTATTTTGTTACATGGACATGGGAATGCTGCTGGTGATGCTTACAGAGTGTAGAAGCTTGTAGAAAAGTAATTCTAATCAAGAAAATGGCCAAAGATAGCCTTGATCCCCATCCAAGTCCACCAGCTAATGCCAATGTGAACTTTTCCAAGTGTTTTTACCATAAAGAGGAGACTACTGGTAAACTTACTCAGTTCACAGCTATTAGCTGGCAAACTTCCCATAAAACAGCAAAGGAAAGAGGGTACAAAACGTATAAACAGTGCAAGAATATATTTGAAAAAGGCGCATTAGGGGTTTACCATAGAAGCTACTATCAGGCATACAGAAATCAAGATCATATTGCAAGGTTTAAGAGAAAAAGAAAGGAGATAGCCATTGAATCTGTTGCAGATTAAGCTCTTCGTACACTTAAACAAACTCGTTTTAGACTAAACCCTGAAACAAAGATTTGTGTGATATGCCAGACCAAAAGGTATGATGGATCTAAAAACCGAATTCCACCGATGGCTTAATGTATGACCTTTGAAGCTGGTGAGTAGCCGCTTCAAGCTGCAGAGATACGGTAGGATGATCGCATAGTGTGAATTTTCCAAAAGATATCCTATTGCAATGGAAGTGTGTTACCACCATAGCAGCTATGAGAGATAGAATTGGAATCGATCTTTAGACAACCTTCAAAAGACAAAATTAACTGACTGAAGATCCATATGATGAAGCATATGGATCCATTGTAGAAGAAGGAAGATTAAAAGTAATCACCTGGCACAAAAGCTGTTGTTCTCTCTGTTGGAACAAAAAGTTCTGTTCTCAAAAAAACAATTCTCTGTTGGAATGTTTCAATACCCTTCTTTCAGCACAAGGGAAAGAAGCACCAAACTACAAATCTCAGAAGTTGAAGACGCACCTTCTTAATACATTTGGAGAAAGGCTTTACTTCTGGCAACCAAAGTGGAAAAATGATGCAAAGATGTTGTTCCAGTCAGATATTCCCAAAGGACAAATTGTTGAAGCAGGGTGTTGCATTGCAGACTACAATGGCACTGGTAGAGCGCATAGTCTCGACTTGTGCATTCATTCTGAACAAAAATACCGTCATTAACATGCTACTATTATGGCCCATATACCTGTATCATTCATGCACCCTGTTATGTCACGCAGATTATTGTCATGGCCAGGCCATAAAAATAATTATGATTATAAAATGCTGTTTGTTCTATGGGCTGCGTAAATGCTAATCTGAGGTAATTCAGTCTCAAATTTGTCTTTGTTTTCCTTACATCTACTCCAATAAATATTGTGTGGCTGTTGCTACGTCGCCAATTTTCACTCGTCGATTGGTTGTGGCACAGGGTGTGCCCGTTTTTCCCAGCATCGTTCTTTGTGTCTTCAAAGGTGGGCTCGGCACTCCGGCCCAGAGACAATCAGTAAGAATGAAAATAATTAAATATGATATATAATGAAATGTTTCCATTGGTGCCATTTGTGTTGGCAGAAAACATCACAATGGACGTGACAAGAGTGTGTTGCAAGCTTCGAGCTTCGAGTGATTGTGTTGCAAGTGATCGCATGAATTAAGATATGCTGTGATCAACAAAACATTTCAAAAATGACAAAAATTACAAAGTGCATTTCCATGAATGTGCCGCAGCACATTGCCCACCGTGGGTGGGTCGAGAAGGGTACTCCCACTGGTATACAAAATTGTAGGGGATACAGAACACAGGATGAGATCGTGAAGTCCAATATGATATCCAATATGAATTGCTTTGGGGGAGGTGCAAAACTGATGAAATTGAGCATGGTTCTGGGCAATTTTTAATCTGGAAACAAGCAGAAATGAAGTTCGACATATTTTCGTACATCGATTTTGATCCCAAGGATGTGAGCTAAAACGGTGGAGGAGAGGGGGTGGGTGGGGTGAGGGTAGCTAATGTCAGAATTTTGTGGTCTCATGTGATGGACTATTAGCCCCAAGTGTTTTTGCTAACCCGCATCCACCTCCATTCTTCTCTTCTCTTTTTCATGTCCAAGGAATTACCCTCCTGTGCTTATAAAATCTCATTCTTCCCTCCGATCTTCAAGATGGCTCAATGCAATCTCATGCTAATACTGTATTGAATAACAAACAACAGCTTTTAAACCTTTGCTAATCAAGCCCAACTTCTCAGTATGCAACATGTCATCTGGCTCATTTGTAAGCCACATATCTGTGCAGAAAAAGTCAGTCCGTAAAACAGGTATAATGACAAGCAACTTTAAATAAACCCTACATCCAACTGTTACAAGCATGTGAAAGAGAAAGCACTCTAAAACAAATGTGCATATTCGGCAGTGTGAGTCCAATTGTGCTCTCAGTTGGATTTTAAAGAAGCAGCGGAATAGCAGTTGGAAAACTAGCAGATTCCTCGTAGATTAATACTACACCCAGGTATGATGTAGTCACATTATTATTATTATTATTATTATTATTATTATGGCAAGGCAAAGTCACACACCCAAATGGGAAATCTTCACAATGACCTCTCAGTGTACCTGTGCAAAAGTGTTGGAATAATCTGCCAGGTCAATGGACTTCAAAGAGGTACATAACAGGATATAATTATGTATGAATAACACTTACCTGGTCGAGGAGCATTTTCAACAAAAACAGGCCCGTCACTGAAGGAGCCAGAATGCAGAGAACTGAATGAGAGCGAGGAACGAAGGCCATGCGATGGAGCTGATGTTAGAGGTGGGACCACGACTGCTTGATGACCAAGAAGAATAGAGGCACTGCCATAGTTGTCACTTGTGTTGCTGACATTGCAAGAAAGTGGTGAAGGTCTGAGTGGAAAATTTACAGGTGCATTTTCAGGCGATGCTGCAGGAAGTGCTGGAGAGTAGCAGGAAGAGAGACAGGTATAAAGAGAAGCAAGAATATAAAAACATTTTTAGACATAAAAACTGATTTCTCCTAATAGACTGTGGGCCGAGCTCCCGTTTTGTTTAGTTTTGTGACCCACCTCGTGTATCTACCTGTATTTATAATATTTTGTGTGAAAATATTATAGAAATCATATCTGAAACTCATCAAACACAAAACTTGCACATTTTTTCAAAATATGGAAAAAACACCCGAAATTGTGACAATTTTCTTATAAACATCGTCCAATCACAGCGCTTTTGACATACAGCACCACCCTCATCAACCAATCACGCCTTCGTTTCAAGCAAGCTTTAAACTCACTCGCTGTCATGGCGGCATACATGTCGTCTCATACTAGTGCTGCCAAAGATTCTGAAGGCAGTTTTTCGGGGTTCTGTTTTATGCATGCCATCAACACCCACAGCAAAGTAATTCCATTTCGTGAGAAAAGCATTAAGGAATTTCAGGAATGTGCTGCTAAGTAGATTGATGTGGAAAGAAGCCCCAAAAGTAAGGTCGCTGCCAAGGCGCTCCAAGTACACCACAGCCAGCACAGGTTCGGTGTGGGGATTGCAGCTGCTGTAGCTGCCGATGCCGCGCCCGGTGATGATCGTGATGAATGTGATGGATCTGGAAGGTAGGATCTCCTTTCTACCGTTAACTAATTTTTGACAGATGGTCAAAATCAATACCCAGTGATTACTATACTCTATAATCTAACTGTCATGAATCCGACTAGATGTTCTGCTCTAAATTCTGCTCTCACTTAGTATCAGTATCATCCTTCGAAGTTCAATCATAAACTGACTGTGATATGTGTCAATAATCCAAACTGAAATCTAGACCAGTATGGAGTATGGACTAACTTAAAATCCTAAACATGAATCACAACACTACCATTGTTTCCATCTGCAGTTGCTATGTATTCTATTAAATCAATGATGTGGTGGCAAACCTGCTATAGCAGTGCAGCTACACTGGGTTTGTTTGCGGTCGCAGTGGAATGCCCACCTAAAAATGTCAATGCACAGTGGCTATATACTGATAATTATTATTGAACTTCAATGTAAAGTATACTGGGCTGCTGGCATAATTTTGTGGTGAACTTCTGCTGCCCAGAACAAGCACGAGCAAAGTTACGACTTGTACGCCAGCGGCATGGTAGTCCATGGCTCCACCAACATTGTGTCTACAGTTTTTTAATGACATTTTTAGTAGTCCTTTGGAATATTTTTCTATTGGTGTACATTT
Source organism: Eptatretus burgeri (assembly GCF_056783735.1). Classification (NCBI taxonomy): domain Eukaryota; kingdom Metazoa; phylum Chordata; class Myxini; order Myxiniformes; family Myxinidae; genus Eptatretus; species Eptatretus burgeri. Next base: position 22,753,205 of record NC_140970.1, read on the forward strand.
AAGGGAAAAACTAATCAGTATTAATCACCTAGCCACTGTAGTCTGTATGCAATGAATAATTTGATATGATTCATGCTATCATTGTGTCATTAATTTATGTGAAGATTCATGCATGTCTCCTCTAGATTTTCAATTCACAAACAAACATAGATGAGCATGGCATATGCAAATTACATACACATTGCAAAGAAATATGTTTACTAAATTGGACTTTCCAGAAATGTTTGTGACCTGTTCTGCTTTCGTGAACCAAGAATAGTGGCTCCCTTAATATATTGACCTGGGGTTTAAAAAAAAAAAATTCTGTCTGTCTCTGTCTCTGTATGACCCCTCTACGTGAAATTCTTAGAGTCTTAGAAAAACAGTCGCTCTTGCTGAGGATCATGAATGAACATATGCATACCTGGATTGGATTATTTTAAAATGGGTGTTCCATGATTTTTTTTTCCTTTCATGTATACATCTGGTGTGTGATAGATTTATGCATCAATGATTGAACGAAGAATGACTGATGATTAGTTTGCTGATGGATGATGATATGATACACTGTTTGATTTCGGTATGCCAGTCCAGTGCATGTCTTCCTGACTCGTATATTCAGCTTTTGTGTTGATGAATGAGGTCTGTAGATCAACAATTAGTGGCATTACTATTTACAATTAGTGTGTGCGTGCGTGCGTGCGTGCGTGCGTGCGTGCGTGCGAGAGGAAGGGACCCAAATCGCCCACATTCATGTAGTCTCCCTATGAATACATAGACATCAGAATTCCCATCGAGTAATACACAGCTATCTCAGAATGGACACAAGATGGTGCTCTATGTTTTGCTAATTAGCATAACTAATTAATGTGCAACTTTTTGCACTGACGAGTTATGAATTCTTTCTAAGTGATTTTTTTAAATCTAAATCTATGCAAAATTTCCAGTCGATACCAGAGGTGGGTCATGAAAGTCAAAAACTAGACACATTTTGGATGCTTGGCCCACTGTCTATTAATTGCCCTGCTGACTGCGGAGAGAACGTTGTCACAAGATGACGTCGCCAGAACCCAAAGTACCCCAGCAAGATGCATCACGTCCCCCAAGGTCACTGGCTGTGCTTGTCTGAAGTCAGGTATTGCTTCTCTGTCTGCATATTTGTGTATGATGTGTGTGACAGCTATTCCATGAGCCTTAGACCTTGTAAAAAACAAAACAAATAAACAAACATTAAATGTGCAATAGGTCCTTTTGAAAGAAATGTTTTTTAAATCAGTTATACGTCATTGATGAATGAAACTCTGTAGCAGTAGTAACATTTTAATTTGATGTACCATACTCTTGACAGAGCGTTGGTGTTGCTGAAGGAGTTTATTGGCAAGGGTTATTTATACTGGGTGGTTTGCCATCACCTCCCAGAGATGTTTATCTGTGCTCTATCCTTTTAAATGCTGAATGTCAAGCAGGGAAGCAGCATATACCATTTTCTAAAGTCTTTGGCAAGACTCAGTCAGGGTTTGAACCTGTCAGGTTAGTGCACCTTCCAGACTCAGAGTGAACGCTTTAATCATTATGTCACCGAGTCTGGTTGGTAGGGACATCGGCAGGGTTAATAGGCAAATCAATGTAAATTACCAGTTAAAATAATGACAATAAAATGTGGAATTTTTTTAAATGATACAATGAAAAGGAGACACAATAAAGGAAACGTCTTCACTCTAAAATGAAAACATTAATTTATACCCCAACGCTGACATTAACTACCCAGGGACCTGGAGCTAATTGGTGCACAAAATTATTCCTTCAATTTTTTTGCTTCAAATAAAACGCCGGGGGCAGCTTTAATTTGTGTCTCCCTCAAAGCCACTCAGGGTGATTCCCTGGCATGCCATTGCCGTGGAAAGTGACGTCCTCCCTCGGAAAATAAGCTACTATGCGAACAATTTACATTATTACAATCACCGTAATGACATAATTACGTAAATTAACACAGGAGTGTTGGCCAGACCCCATCCGGATGAAGTGTGTTAAACGAATCCACATATTCTGAGGTAAATATGTATAACTTATACTATGAAAAGTTTTCGATGTACGCTCAATGTGCACTTTATCAAATTGTCATGCAACATGTGGTAAAGTTTCAATTTCCTCCGGTGAATGGTTTTCGATGTACACTCTTAACAAAATGCAGACACGTACGTGACCGATTGCTCAACACCGCTCTTCGCTTCATGAGCATGGGCGAATAATTCAACACACAAACAGTTCAGCCTATCTTCCTACCTTTAGCTGCTTTAGGACTGCAATGGATGAGGACAAAAGCCATTTGGGAGCTACCTTGTGTGTACAATAAGTGGAGAGATAGGCTGTGTTTAGTATATTTAGTACAGTAATGGTGTAATTGTTAGTGCACTAATGGTTTATTGAGTCCCCTGGACTCTGTATAGAATTGATTGATGAATTTTGTGTGGACAGTGGCGTGAAAACGGGAAAGCATGGGGGGGCCGAAAAACACCTCAATGGATAGGTTATGAGCTGTAGTTGTGCACCTTGACACTGGTTTTTTGACAGACATGAAGATGCGAGGAAAAAAACGGTATTTTTAATCGCGCTTATATATTATATTGCGAGACGCCAACCATGATGACGCTGCTAAACATACCCTTATTTCTGTGTTCCCATAATGGCCTTTAACAACAAGAACGATAGCTTCATGGTCCGAGGGGACTCGTATGTTCAAAAGAACATACCCTTATATGTTATTATTACATTACGCCTTGCCATGCAGCAGTGATACTGGAATATCCCAGAGGACGTGGGCTCAAAATCCTTGATTTGACTTGGCTAGAGTGTTGGTTGAGGCTAAGAATCATTGGGAAGAAATCAATTTGAAGATTAATAAAAACAATGACAATATATTTTTCCACGTTGGGCACCTGTATTTTTGAATTACCTAATTTTATTTTATTTTTACGTGTCTTTCTAGTTTTCTTCAGAGAAGGTCTTTACTAGATGTAGGGAAAACTGGAGTGCATCAAGACATCCCCTTTAGCAGCTAGCTATTCTTGGTCAATGATATTAAATGGCAATGTGTTGGCACTTTATATAATTGGCCAACAATCGGTGTGAGAGGGGATATCCCAATGCACTTCAGTTTCCCCTATTCATAGTACAAGGCGAGCTTTGACGTCCTGGATGAATAAATCTATCAGCATCAAAAATCTGTGTGTTAAAAAACCCATGAGTTGTAAAGTCTTGTTCTCAAAGTCAAATTGGCAAATGGACTGAGAATCACCATTTAGAGGTTGTGGGGATGTCGGCGTTAATCGAGAAATGCGTGCACTCCTGCCCTTGCTCGGACGTCGACGCCGATGTCCAGATGGTAGTGGATGCAGGAGAAGGGCAGAGGGCACGTGGCCAAGATGACGGTATACATCTTCCATCTCTCGTCGTTGTTGGGCCTGCAACTCTGCAAGTTCTTTCAAATGCCTAAGAAGCAGAAGTGATAACAATTGAAGTGTTGCAACACCGAACAAGTGGAATAGATAAAGACTTGGTGCAATGAGAATCCCAAATTATAGACTTCATGAAAAAAACAAAAAAACAATGAAAGATTATGTCATTAACTAAAACATAATAATACTCTGGCAAAAACGTTCAGGCCAGAATAGTTGGCAAAAATGCAAAAAGGGTAAAATAAACCATGGAGGGAATAAAAAGAAAAAAGGAAGACAAATGAGTAATTGAAGGTAAGAAGAGAAAACTTCAGGGTATTCCAAAGTTTAATGTTGGTTTACTTTTCACGCAGCTTGCTCAGGGCTTGCTTCAGGTCATCATCCTCAATCTCCTCTGAGTCATTGTCACTGCTTATGTATGACGAATGTGATGACATTGGTGGAAATGTCCCTGACAGCTTCCTAAGCAGCTCCTCTGGACTTTTCCTCCCCTTATCCCCATCACAGACCTTTGTGTCCATCAGGCCTGTGCCTCCAACTGCACCAGCCTCTTCGCTCAAGACTTCATCATCTTGCGGAACCTCAATTGTTTCTAACGGCTTTACTTTAGGATTTTCCGGGATTATCTTTGCCCTACCAATGACTCCGTGGTTTTTGTCTAATGTTTCCGACAGTTCTTTGGTGTCTAAAACAGGCAACGGAGCCGTTAAAGACCAGCTCTCAATCCCAGAGTCTGCAGGGTCTCCAGACTGGCCAGGAGACCTGAGTGGCTTTACCAAATTAGGGTCCTGACATGACGAACTTTGGCCTTCAGCTGTAGGCGTCACTTTAAAGCGACCGATAAGTGCTGGCTGAGCAGTAAGACCCGGGGAATTTCTTGGGGGAGAAGAGATGGTGCGACAGGAATTGGTCAAGATGCCGTCATGCGATAATGATGGAGTGACATTTGGTGAGCCTGATGTTTCTGCTTTTGTCAAGATGGTGGTGGGGGCAGTAGAGACCTGCAAAATGAAAAATCAAGTTTAAGTTGACATTACCAAGAAGAGATAGTTTAGTTGCTAAATTTGCAATCATGTAATCCCCAAAAGCCCATTCCACTGGTCTTACCTGAAATCTACCTGAACGATAAGAGCCTGATGTTTGAGATGACGTTTCCTCAGTGGATGTAAATTGGCTGCTCTGAATGGCTTGGACTGTGTGAAATGAACCAGAAAGAAGGAAAGAGGGAGAAAAATCAACGCGTGTTAATTATCCTACTTCAGGAACTGTTCATTTGGAAAACTTTTGCTCCACTGCTGGATATCTTACAGTTTTATTTTCCTTCTTAATTGCTGTCTTATGGTTTTCGGCCTTTATTTCAGTGCCTCAAACTCAGTTTGACTGGATTTGCATCTATTGTGACAAGCCTGGTGTTGGCTTAGTGGTTAGGGTGGCAGCTTGGGATCCTAGGGTCCTGAGTTCAAGCCCCGTTGACTGCTGAATTAAAATACACTCGGAGGTTGACTCAGCCTGTCCTCCTTCCGAGGTCGGCAAAATGAGCACCAGTGTACTGGTAAGGGGGACACTGCATCATCGGTATAGCCGCATCCCAACTAATGATGCAACCAGCAGCCACAGGCTGCACTCGATAGAGAGAGAGATCTATTGTGACTGGAGACTTGGCTTAGGTGAGATGAAAAAAAAACTCGAAAGTATTGAGTTGAGTGAATTGTTTCAAATTACTGACATTATCTTTGAACCTTTCTTCTTCTTGTTGCTGTTGTAAATAAGGTTTTCCCTGTAAAATGATGGAATTTTTTTTAAAAAAAAAGACATTAAATCTCAAACTTGTTTATGTAACTATTTCATCAGTCCTTAGCTTTTTGTAACCAGTGGAGTTTTTCCAGGTAGTGTGCACATTAACCTGCATGAACGGTGATGGAATTAAGTTTTTATTTTGGGCGTGCTGTAGGAAATAGACCATGAAAATGTAATGGATTTTTATGGTGCTCAAAACAAATCTTGAGACCAGAAACTTGACAACTACAATGACTCAGGAATGCAACCAATCTCGGGACTGAGTGCAAAAGTATTCCATTCAGTGGACCAGGCCTTATTCCCACTTAAAATGTTCTGTTTTGGCTCGCATTTCTGTTTTGATTCCTTAATCACTCAGTATTTGATAGAATCCATACCTGGTGAGGTTGGAACCATCTAAAAAAAACACATGTCTGATATTTGTCATAGAACACACATTAGGCACGTGTTGCCATTTAAAAAAAATGAGTTCGGTTGGTTTATTGCTTTGTTAAAAGTTATTATTGGAATTAGTTTTTGTTTTTATTTAATTTTCTTACGATATTGTAATTAAATTATATTATTAATAAAATCATAATGTCACGAGAATACAAGTTGTTCGATAAAGTTATATTAATACACCATGCAAATCAGTTACCACAATATCGACTAATTACTTTATCACCTTTGAGAATAATACCTATTTGGATTTTTATTGATACTGAATATTATTTTTATTTATATTTATTATATACAATGTCAATGCTCGTATAAGAGCTAACACACAGAAATTATCACAAGGGAAGCAGGAGACAAGAGGGACGGGAGAGGGAAGCACAAAACAGTGGGGAATAGACACATGAGATCTGTGGAAGGGAGTGGGATGGGTGGGGTACATGAGGTAAACAAGATGGACATTAAAGGGACTTTCAAGAAGGAAAGCAGGGAATATAAAGGAGGTGGGTTTGGTGTGGATTAATGGGGGTGGAAAAGATCATGGTTTTGGATGGGGAGGATAAAAGATGGTGGTGAACAGCTGTTTTGAAGGCCTGGAGGAAAGAATGGGATTGAACAGAGTGAGGGAGTTTATTCCAAAGGCAGGAAAAAAGAGGAATAAAAGAGAGAAGGTGAGCAGTGATTCGTGATTTTGGTAGTTTTACCAGAAGGGGGTTGTTGGCGAACCTTGAGCACCCTGCGGAAATATGGTGGGGACAGATAGCAGACAGAGCAGAGGGGGAAATGCTGGAGAGGAGATGGTAGAAGACAGAAAGACCACCGATCTGCCTGCAGTGAGAGAGTGAGAGATCCAAAGACTCAGTCTCATCACGGGAGATACCAATGATCCTAAATACCATGGTTTCCACAGCGTGAAGCTGAGAAAAGTGAGAGGCGGGAGTACCAGCCCAGAGGGAGAGCAGTACTCCATCAGGCTGTGGATGAAAGCTTTGAACATGGTCAGGAGGTCAGGTGGGCCGAGGAAGGACTTTGCACGATGGAGGATGCCCGATCGGTGTCTGGCTTTAGAGGCCAGCTTGGACATGTGGCTTTCCCAGGAAAGAACATGGCAGATAGTGAGACCCAAAAGTTTGAATGAAAGGACTTCTTCAAGAGGATTGTTGAGAAAGTAGATGGGGGAGGGGGTTCCACACAGTCCTTTGGGAAAGACATAGTGAGAGTGTGAGATTTGTCAGGATTGAAAGACATGTTCCATGTGTTGGGCCAGCATGTGATTTTATCCAGATCTGCAAAGAGTGAAGAGGCTGCTGCTTTCCGATCTGAGGGATGACAGATGGTACGGCAGAGGGTGGAGTCATCAACAAAGAGATAAAGAGGATTTTCCAGAGAGTCGGAGAGATCTTTGATGAAAACAAGAAAAAGCACAGGGCTCAGAACACTACCTTGAGGAACTCCAGCCTGGACAGGAAGAGGGGATGAGAGAATTACATTAAGGGCCACACGTTGGCTGCGACAGGAGAAGAAGTCTGCGAGCCAAGAGTGGAGATTGCATTGGATACCATAAGAAGAGAGTTCGTTGAGCAGGGCGGGGTGCCAGACCATATCGAAAGCACGTGATATGTCTAGGGAGATGGCTCTGATCTTGTGTCTGGCACTGAGGACCTCCATCCATTGTTGGGAAAACAGGAGCAACAAGTCCAGCGTAGAGTGACCTGGTCTGAATCCAAATTGATCATTGGAAATCAGGCCATTGGTGAAGAGGAAGGATTTAATGTCTGAAGCGATGATGGATTCCATCACCTTGCTGATGATTGGGAGAAGGCTGATTGGTCTGGAGTTGCAGGGATCTGTATTTTTGCACTTTTTTATGCAGGGCAGTAATGTTTGCTGATTTCCAAGCAGATGGCAGATGACCTTGAGCAAATAAGAGGGTGAATAGAATAGAGAGAGGGTGAGCAAGAGCAGAGGAGCAGGTTTTTAGGACACGTTGGCTGATGCTGTCTGGACCGGTTGCAGAATCAGTCAAACTTACATTTGAATATAAAATGAGAGAACTACCGTCAATAGTGCTGCATGTGCTGCATTGCCACAACCACAGCTATGTGCTGCATATGAAAGAAGAAGACCATCAATAAAGCCTGGGATTAACAGAATGATCGAAGAATTGTCACTATTCCAGCACAAGGCTAAGTAGGTACCACAACATTTGTTACAATTCTTCTGAAGTAAAAAGTTAATTGATATCTTCCTTGCACATGTCATATTTTCCAGTCATTATTATAAGGGATCAAAATAAAAATCTGATGACACACTGAGCACACTTCTTTCTAAAGTATGACTCGGCCTCATGCCGCTTATGGTGACCATACTTTTTAGCCATGAAACATCAATGTGATGACACCACCAAACAAATGAAAGCAATCTTGAACAAGAACACTGTAATCAAGTGCCTTTCAGAGCTAGCTGTAACACTTTCGTAACAATATTATTGCAATGATCTCGGTCTAAACACAACAGTATAGTCCTGTACACTATCTTTAAAATGTTTCAGATTACAATGTGAACACAGCACATTTGGGAAAGGAGTTCAAGGCCTGACAGCTTTCTCAGTAGTACCAATAGTGTTGGGAACACAGTTATAATATCCTGCAGGTACAAAGTTATCAGTCACTTACCATCCATTGTTCTTGGTACCTCAGGATGAGAAAGCTCACAGACTGATTGCAGAGATACTGGCTGGACAGTCACCTGTGCGAAGGTAGAATGATGAGACTTATCAAACCTAACTTGATGAAACAGTTCTGAAAAAGACTCCTTGGAAAAAGAATAACATGATATATTCACGACTCAGGCTTCCCCAACTCTACCATAGATGCCCCTTCCCCATGTATTCCTATTCCCTTCCCATAATGTTCTTGTACTATTTCACATCTTCTGTCGATACAAACACATTCACCTCCTTTTTCTTTCCATCTTCACTCTTCTATTCCTCTTCTCAGTTTTAATTGCCACAATTTAGTCACCACCTCCACGTTTGTGCAATAAACAGATGACCCCTAATAATTATCAGGGCATCAAGAATGTATGTTATTGTTGAATATTCTAAAATTTGAAGAACAATAAAATGCAATGAAAAGTGATATTTAAAGTTTTATCGAGAATGCAAAATAACAATCCACATTTTATTTTAACTTGGCAGACTACAATGCCCCATAAAAATAAGATGCAGTTTAAAACAATTAAACAAGTTAAACTATCTGGGGTCACTTGCATTATCTGATGGAAAAATAACAAAAGGCATGACAAGAAGAAAGGAAGGGGCTGTTGCAGCCTATAACACTGTTTGTTTTTAAAGGAGAGATATATCAGAAATGGTAAAAATTGGACTGCAAATCCTGAAGTTCACCTGTATCAGGAGCAACAGTCACTCAAACCCCATGCAGACACTCTTGGACCCTGGTTTTTTTTAATGCCGTGAACAAATTTTAGTACAGAATGGGCCATGAAGGTTGTGGTCAAGTTTCATCGAAATTGTGTGTGTAGTTTTGGAGAAGAGAGCAAATACCTATTTTTGGGGAGCTCAAACCCCCTGCAGACCCTGAGATCTCCTTATTGAGTGCAGATTTTGATGCGATCAATAAACCTTCATTGGGCTTCAGATATGAAGCTTGTGGCCAAGTTTTATCAAAACCATGTGTTTGGTTCAAGCGATAACGACTGAAGTGTTTACGGACTGACTCAATGACTGACTGACTGATCTACAGACACTGCTCGATCGCATAAGCTCACCGGACTAAAGTCTGGGTGAGCTAGAATTGAAGACACTCAATTTAAGAGTTGCATGGACTTTGTAATATGGATCATCCACATGGACCCTTAGAAAACAGAGGAGAAAAACTAGATTGCTTTGAAATGTACGTGTTGATAAACATAAAATGTATGATTTAATAAGAAATTAACATTATTGGAGAAAGACTTGAACAAAATCCAGTCAGTGCAAGAATATGTTAATCTGGACTGAAATGGTTTCGACATATTGAAAGAATGTAGGAGCAAAGCCAAGTGAAAACAATATACCAAAGCTGGATAACAGTATGAGGTTAGTGGGTAGATTAGAAACCAAGAACCAGATGCAAGCAGACAGTGGAGAGAAGGATCTCAAAGAAGCTGGAATTATTATGGAAGAAGCACAACATCTAGTCCAAAATATGAAAAGTTGTAGAGCTGCTGTTTGCGTCTTAAGTTGCATAGCCAGCGGGTAGATGAAAATAGTAAAGATAAAATTTGCAGACTGAGAAAAACAGTTGCTAATATGAGATTAATAAGATGAAACTTTTACCGGTGAGCTGGCCGTTGTCATTGCAATGGTCACTCCCATAGCTAGCCGTCCTCTCCTGGTCGTAGGGGAACTTGCAGTCCCTGCTTGTGGAAGGGTGAAAGTTCTACGACCGTGTGGGGGGGCACTATGTGGTGGAGAGTTATGACTAGGGGGAGAGGGAAATGGTGATGATAGCGACTGTGTCATTGTAAGTACCCGCCAGCCTTCTGTCACAGGGACTTCTGGAAATTCCCCTGTGAAAGTGGCTGTCCCACCACTCCCAGAGGAAATGGTACTTTCATGGAAAAGGCTTCGGAGCTTTTCATCAAGTGAACGAATATCATCGTTGACAGGGCCAGTTGAGTGTCCTGTTCCTTCAGCATCGCATTCGCTCTGCAAAGACTCAGGACGTGGTGCCGGTGCTGGTAGTGGTGGTGGTGGTGTAGAGGGGCAAAGCAGGGCCGGAGAGAGTCCTGATCTTGGTGGAATTGGAGGAGGAGGAGGAGGGTCAGCCGGTGGTCTCGGTGGCAATGGTGGTGGAATCAGAACCTCAGACGATTCCGATGGCATTGGAATGGTGACAAAGACTGGTGCTGCAGTTGTAAGGCTCAGTGGGAGAGAAGATGAAACTAGAGGGGTGTCACTGGCCTGAGAAATCCCTGAATTCCTCAGCAAAATATCACTAGGGTCAGAAAAGGCCAGACGCACAGCAATGTGTGGCTTTGAAGGAAGCAAAGAGGAGGAATCTCCTGTAAAAAAGATTTTAAAAGAAAAAATTGTCATACATGCTTATCGAGAAATTAATCTCATATTATGGTCCTTCAAATGCGAGCTACTCGCAAAATTACATTTTTGTTATAAGTGTCTACTTTATTGATGTGGAGTTTATTTACAGTGAAAAGTGCATTGTATAAATAATGTTAAAGGCATAGGAGAACCTTTACACAAATTACATTGAAGGAGTGGCAGCTCTTCAAAATATTTTGAGCATTCTGTTTCAGGGCAAATCATTAATGCAAATATTTTTCATGAAAAAAGTGTTAGATTTAAAAATATATATTTTGAGCCATTAATAGATAATAAAATTGATGAGCGGCTCAACTCAATGTGAATAAAAAGAACTCGAAACTGTAACAAATTTGCTTTCTGCAATTTGAATGGTTCCTCCACATTTTCTGGTATATCAGGGACTGATAGAGGCAAGTTCCCTAGGCAAGGAAATACACGAGATGGTTTACCAATCGTTTGGGCAGGAGTATATAATTTAGTCCGTGTCATGGCACACATTGGTCAACAATTTGTTTAAAACACTGAGAAATTTAATGTCTGTCCACAGCCAATGTTGGCAGATGAGACTCGGACTTAACATTCCATATGACCGACAGTGCACTCATTGATGAAGCATCCTGTCTACGAAGCACCAGGGTTAAAAGTGTCAGGTCGAGAATTGAACGCACATGACAGCCCAATGGTGAGCATGGTACTCTGAGCCACCATGTCAATATCACTTTCTGTAAAGTATAATAAAAACTGTCTGTGTATAAATTATTAAAATGCTTGCGTATTGCTAACTCGACGTCCAGTGGCCTGCAAAAGTATTCACCCCGACTAATAATGGCACATTTAGATGAATTACAAATGATGAGAAAATTTTTCCAAATTAACATTTTTATTCATAAGTGAAGAGATCAAACTAAACAGTTATAGTTGAAGGAGGTTACATGTCAGAAATACCTGCAAAAAACATGTGCAAATCAAAATTCACTGGTTGTAAAAAGTATTCAGTCCCTGAAGTCAGTCGTGGGTGGAAGCACCTTTTGCAGCAATGACTGCTATGAGTATTTCTGGGAAGGTCTCTTACAGCTTTTCACAGTGAGATGGTGAAATCTTTACCCATTCTTCATGTGAAAATTGCTCTAGTTCTGCCAAGTTTGGTGAGGATCGTTGATGGACTGCAATCTTCAAGTCTCACCATAAATGTTCAAATGGGTTCAAGTCAGGAGTTTGACTGGGTCACTCAAGAATATTTATTTTCTTCTTATTCAGCCACTCCAGTGTGGCTTCAGCTTCGTGCTTCAGATCATTGTTCTGCTAAAATGTGAATCTCCTACTCAGTTTCAGATTCATGGCTTATTCAAGCAGGTTTTCATCAAGGATTCTCCTGTACTTTGCACCATCCGTTGTCCCTTCTATCCTGACAAGCTTGTCAATCCCTGCTGATGAAAAGCATCCCTGTAACGTGATGCTGCCACCACCATGCTTGGCAGTAGGGATGGTGTTGACTGGGTGATGTGCAATGTTAGGTTTTGCACCAGACGTAATTCTTTGAATATAAACCAAAATGTTCAATTGTTGTCTCGTTTGACTACAGAACCTATCTCCACATTCCTGCAGTATCATTAAAGGTCCCATGACACCCAAAACTTTCTGGTTATTTATATATGAACTTGACCTTCCTAGTGAAGAAATCACCCATGTTTTTTTTAAGTCAAAAATGGGATAATTAGACCAATATTTTGTACATTTATAGTGCTTTTCACAACTTGCTATGCCCCGCCCCTCAAAAAAGTTGACTTCAGCAAACCGCAGCGTTGACGTCACATGCAGAAACTCGCACAGAGTGGATTGACTCGAGATCTCTAGAGTCTAGACTAGTCCGATAAATTCGTCGTCCGTCCGACTAGGCCGATAAATCCGTCGTCCGTCCGACTCGTCCTATAAATCCGTCGTCCGTCCGACTTGGCCGATAAATCTGACGTGCTGTAGCTTTCTTTTATTATTCTCTTTTCTTCATTGTTTTCTACTGGTGCTACATGACGACAGTAGGAATAAAATAAATAAAAATGCAACAGAACGTCAGATTTATCGGACTACTCAAGACAATTGTGTCACAAGGAGTGTTCTGCACATAAGTTTTCATCGTATCCAGAGAGCGAGATTGCTTCGTTTTATGCGTGGAGAGATACGGCCGATGATATGGGCTGGCCTTGCTTGTGATTCATTCGCCGCAGAGAAACATGTACGCTGCGCTGTGCTGTTCAGGTCACCTCACTAAAATATTTCTGAAATCGAGCAGTATGCAAGTCGAATTTACATTTTGAATTACGAATAGGATTTAGTCTAACCAGTTGTTATTGCCAAGTCTTCCTTCGATATCCTCCCGATCATCATGAACTCCGGGAATTTCATCGCCAGTTTCCTCTGCTTGTCCTGCTTCGGGCTTGAACTGGTGAGGCCGTATTTCATTTCCAGCTGCCTGAACTTCACCTCCCATGACTAAGTTATCCAACAATTCTCCATCTGATTCAGACCAAAATCCTTCATTTCTCTCACACTCACTGTCGTTACCAGACAAATGAAAGTCCATGTCATCCATTATTCAAAACTAAATGTTCGGTTTTTTTAAAGCAGAAATGAATGAAGCGATTGAGTCGACCAATCGAATGTGGAAACACACAGAAAGCCAATAGAATCACGTAGACCACCAACCCGAGTAATTTATGTGCAGCCTTTTTCAAACTGCAGTTGACGTCATGTGGGTTACGCCCCTTTCAGCAGAATTTTTAGGGGCGTTCCCAGAGAGGTTTGTTTTTTTAAATTTTACATTTTACAGAACGAGTATTGTGAAAAAATTGTCAGATCTGAAATCACGATGAAAACTCCTATAAGACATATATATATATATATATATATATATATATATATATATATATATATATATATATATATATATATATATATATATATATATATATATATATATATATATATGAAATTTCAGTACTTTTGGGTGTCATGGGACCTTTAAGATGCTTTTTCACAAACTCCATATGAGCTTTTGGATGCGTCTTTTTCAGTAATGGCTTCTTTCTTGCCACTTGTCCATTGATGCCAGCTTTGTGAAGGGTACAGGATATTGTTGATTGATGAACACTGACCCCTATTTCGGACATAGAGCCTTGCAGATATTTCAAAGTCATTGTTCGATTCACAGTGACAATCCCGAAACAGTTTGCTGCTTGCCCGGGTGCTGAGTTTAGATGGGTGACCTGATCTGGGTCGAGTCTGGGTGGTATGATAAGTCTTCCTCATCTTAATGATGGACTTCATCATAATCAAAGAGATAATTAGTGATTTTGAAATATTCTTATAACCCTCTCCTGAATGGTGCTTCTCCACCACTTTATGTTTGACTTCCTTGGAAAGCTCCTTGGTCTTCATGTTTGCCTTGTTGGTTCACCAAGTGAGTTTCACCTTAAAACTCCTTAGATTAGTGAGGGAGATAAATTTTAAGTTAAACAACTGATTAAATGCAGGTGAAACCTATTACTTATTTTTTACACTTTTCAAACAAATAATTTGCTCCTGAAGTGATTTCAGGTTAATTAGGAAAATAGTTTCAATACCTATGCAAGCGAGAATCATCTGATTTTCTCTGTTAATCAAATTATTCACATTTTATCTGCACGTTTTTAGCTTTATCACTTTGGAGTAGTTTGTGAAGACTCCATATTTTAAGTTTGATTTGAAAGCATCATGAAATAAGAAGCTCAGGTGGCATCAAAATGTAAAAACTTTGGAGGGGGGTGAATACTTTTGCAGGCCACTGCATCCATTTGGAATTCAATGGCAACAGAGTTGCAGTGAAAGTAATGCCTAATGCCGAACCTCATCTTGTGTATCGTTACCTATTGTATTAATAGTTCCTCAAATATCACTGAACAACGAGCATATAGGGTCAGGTCAGGTATGGAAGCATGTGCCGGAGCAGCGCGTCGCTGTGTCCACTTTCCGCCGGTACTCCAGGGGCTTCATTCTGGCCATCCCACAGGCAGATGCCTGGCCCATCCCCATCTCCTTGAGATGCTGATCAAGCTGCTGCAACCACGAGGCACGTGGTCGGCCCATTGGCCTCCTCCACTCAGGAGGCTCCCTTGCTGAGAGAATCTGGTGAGCAGGATCAGCGTCAAGAAGACGAGCCACATGCTCATACAGCCACAGCTGATGTTCACGGACTATGCAGGTAACAAATCTCATTTGAGCCTCTCTCAGAAACCGCTCGTTTGGTACAAAGTCCGACCAATGATAGCCAAGGATTCTCTGAAGAGACCTGGTACCAAAGGAATTAAGTCTCCGTCTCAGATCCCTGGTCAGAGTCTAAGTCTCACATCCATAGAACAAGACTGTAAGCACCAAGAACCTGAAGCTACTGACACATGTACTGGCAAGCGCCACACCCCATGATCCAGTGAATCCATGATTCCCCATGCCCGAACCAGATGTCTGTTGACCTCTGGCTCACAGCCAGCAGAAACATGAATATCACTGTCAAGGTAAGTGAATCTCTCCGTGACCTCAACATCCTCACCTCAAACAGGTACAGACAGGAGAGCAGCATCCAAGATGTCATTGAAAGCCTCAATCTCAGTTTTGAACCAGGAAACCAATAATCGCAGCGGCTCTGAAACCTCATTCAGCACCTCGAGGGCCCCAAAAAGGATGACCGCATCATCTGCGAAATTGAGGTCAGAGATCTTGACATTCCCAAACGATGCACCGCAGCTTAATCTCTCCACCATCCTCCCCAGAATCCAGTCCATACAAGTGCTGAAAAGTGTGGGGGCCAGCACACACCCCTGAGGAACTCCAGTCACAACTGAAAATAAGTCAGAAATGGTACCACCACATCTCACAGCACTCTCAGTACAAGACTATAGTTCAGACATCAGATTGATCAGTTTTGGTGGCACCCCACGAAGAGCAAGAATCCTCCAGAGAACATCCCGATTCACTGCATCAAACACTTCACAGAGATGAACATAGGCTGCAAGCAGCCACTGCTGAAACTCTTGTCTGCGTTCGGTGAGGACCCAAAGAGCAAGGATATGGTCAATCGTTGACCTCTTTGGTGTAAAGCCTACCTGCTCTGGACGCTGGTGCTCAATCAGATGGTGGCGAACCCCATCAAGAATTATCCGAGCAAAGACCTTGCCCGGAACTGAGAGCAGCGTCACTCCTCGGTAGTTGTTGCAGTCTTGGCAATCACCCTTCCCTTTCCAGAGGACAACAAGACTGCTCTTCCAGTCAGTTGGGATGATGCCTGTGTTCCAGGCAGAGCAGAGAACTGCATGCAGCGACACGAGTTAGGCATTTTCACCAGCCTTCTAAAGTTCAGCTTGGATAACATGAATTCCAGGAGCTTTACCCCATTTCAACCGGTTCACCGCAGCCGGTGTTTCCACAAACAATGGTGGACCACAGTTGATTGGAGGGTCGGCATTCGGGATTGTAACACCCTTGACATCCACCAGCTGTCGAGCATATAGGGTCGGGTCAGGTATGGAAGGACCATGCTTCCATACCTGACCTGACCCTATATGCTCGACAGCTGGTGGATCAGCCTGGTCCAGCCGCTCAAAGCAACTGGCCCAGTGGGCCTTCACTTCAGATTCCTCTGTCAAGAGCCCAGCACCCTCTGCTCAAACTGCAGTACACCGAGTGATGGGCTTGGAGGAAAGCAATGCGTGGATTCACCTGTAAGCAGGATGAGAATCACTTGACCACAGGTGATGCTATACCCACTGACAGATTCCTCGCACATAGGCGTACTTGTCCACCGTTAGTCCACATACAGTTTCATGCCTCAGCTCCCTTAACAGCTCAGCTCTGCCGTTCAGCCTGGCCCTGTGACTCTGGTCAATGGTATCCAATGTCCCTTGAGAGACAAAATTCTTCTTCACCCTACGTTGAGTTCCAAGACAGCTACCGGCAACATCAAGGACGGTAGTCTTGAAGGCACTCCACAACTCTTCAGGATCCCTCAAAGCAACCACACCCCCCAAATCTCCACTCAGCCTGTTAGTAAACTCCTCAGCTACCCTCTCATCCTTGAGCTTGCCAACATCCAGCCTAGGCTGGGATGGTAAAATTCTCCTGGATTGAAGCTGAAACTTCAGAATTGCTAGAACAAGCATGTGGTCAGTATTGAGGAACTGAGCACTCCGATAGACCCTACAGTTCTCGATCATCCTCCAGCGGCCATCAACGAGCACATGGTCAATCGCCTTTGCCATGCCGCCAGCATTGGAATTCCCAGTCCAGCAATGAGCCTGTGGGCACTGAAACCATGAACCAGCCACCCTTTGTCCACGACTTCTTGCAAAGTCAAGGAACTTAGTGCTATTCTGGCTCAGTTCCAGACCCATGGGGACCAACACAAGTGTCATAACCATCCCTATCAGTTCCAGTCGATGCATTGAAATCCCACAAGACTGAAAGATTATCTCGCCTGGGGCACTGATCAACCACAGACTCGAGCGTGGCATAGAATGTTTCCTTCAAGGTGAGATCACTTGCCTCGGTCGGAGCATATACAGAGATCAGGGAAATAACACCCAAAGAGTGATAAATACTTCGTCTTATAATACACTTGTTGACCAGTGTTACCTCAATTATCATTGGAGTCAGCTTATTGGACACCGCAACAGCAACTCCTTGGGCACCGTAACCATCAGAGTGACCAGACAAATAGTAGGTGTAACCACCCACCATTATCTCGCCGCAATCCGGTCTCTGAATGTTTTTGTCAGGTCAGGTTCGATCTGTGACCTGCTACAGGTACCATGTAAACCTGTACTAACCTGTTCCATGGTCGGGTTGTCGGCGACTAAACCGTCTCCCCCACCAGGTTTTCTGGTGAGGAGGGTGTTTGGATATGGACACCCAGCAGGATTAAAAACAAAACCTGTCAAAGGGCGGAGGAGCTCCTTGTGAGCCAACGGCCATCCATATCTAGTGCCCAACTGTGTCTGCGGACGTCCTCCTGCAGTTGGGTTACTTCTTATTTGGAGGTTGGTGGCAGGATTTGCACTCCAGCCACCGTAAAACGCTTCATTCCGCAAAACGCAAAAACGCAAAAAAATCTGAAAACCCACTCCGTGGGAGTACCTCCTGTGCAGCTTCCCTTCGCAGGGCAGCTCACCGGATGATGGGATTGGGGCAAAGCCTTCGGGACCCCCAATCTTTGATAGGAGGGAAACCACGGGGTAACATCCCTGGGTCAGATTGCGGGAGAGTGTGTCGGAGTGGTGCTGAGGTGTCGTCCACCAGACGGCGGTCTCCTTGGGTTAACCTGAGGCGGTCCCTTCGGGTGGGTGCCTGGAATGTCCTATCCCTAAGAGAGGATGATCACCTGTCTCTGTTATCATCTGAGCTCAAGCGTTTGGACATCGGGATTGCAGCTCTCTCTGAGGTTCGGAGACCGGATTGCGGCGAGATAATGGTGGGTGGTTACACCTACTATTGGTCTGGTCGCTCTGATGGTTACCATACCCAAGGAGTTGCTGTAGCTGTGTCCAATAAGCTGACCCCAATGATAATTGAGGTAACACCGGTCAACGAGCGTATTATGAGATTAAGGATTCGTCACTCCTTAGGTGTCATTTCCCTGGTCTCTATTTATGCTCCGACTGAGGCGAGTGATCTTACCGTGAAGGATGCATTCTACGCCACACTCGAGTCTGTGGTTGATCAGTGCCCCAGACGAGATACACTTCTAGTCTTGGGGGATTTCAATGCATCGACTGGAACTGATAGGGATGGTTATGAGGTGTGTGTTGGTCCCCATGGGTCAGGAACTATGAACCAGAATAGCACTAAGTTCCTTGACTTTGCAAGAAGTCATGGACTTAGGGTGGCTGGTTCATGGTTTCAGCGCCCGCAAGCTCATCGCTGGACTTGGTACTCCAACGCTGGCGGTGTGGCAAAGGAGATTGACCATGTCCTCATTGACGGTCGTTGGAGGATGATCCAGAACTGCAGGGTCTACCGGAGTGCTCAGTTCCTCAATACTGACCACAGGCTTGTTGTAGCAACTCTAAAGCTGCACCTTAAATCCTGGAGAATGGTACCATCCCAGCCTAGGCTGGATGTTGCCAAGCTCAGGGATGAGAGAGTAGCTGAGGAGTTTGCGAACAGGCTGAGTGGACACTTGGGGGTCTGGGTGCTTTGGGGGGTCCTGAAGAGTTGTGGAGCACCTTCAAGACCACCGTCCTTGATGTTGCCGGTGGATGCCTTGGAGTTCACCGCAGGGCAAAGAAGAATTTTGTCTCTCAAGGGACACTGGATACCATTGACCAGAGTCGCAGGGCCAGGCTGAATGGCAGAGCTGAGCTGTTCAGGGAGCTGAGGCGTAAAACTGTACGTGCACTGAGGGTGGACAAGGAGGCCTATGTGCGAGGAATCTGTGAGGAGGTAGAGCATCACCTGTGGACAGGTGATTCTCGTCCCGCTTACAGGGGAATTCGCGCATTACGTTCATCCAAGCCCATCCCTCGGAGCACTGCAGTTCGAGCAGAGAGTGGTAGGCTCTTGACAGAGGAGTCTGAAGTGAAGGCTCGCTGGGCCGGTTACTTTGAGCGGTTGTACCAGGCTGATCCCCCAGCTGTCGAGTTGGACGTCAAGGGTGTTACAATCCCTGTTGCTGACCCTCGAATCAACTGTGGTCCACCATCGCTTGTGGAAACACGGGCTGCGGTGAACCAGTTGAAACGGGGCAAAGCTCCAGGGATCTGTGGCATCCATGCTGAACTTCTCAAGGCTGGTGGAAATGCTGCACTCGCGTCGTTGCATGCAGTTTTGTGCTCTGCCTGGAACACAGGCATCATCCCAACTGACTGGAAGAGGGGCCTTGTTGTCCCTCTCTGGAAAGGGAAGGGTGATCGCCAAGACTGCAACAACTACCGAGGGGTGACGCTGCTCTCAGTGCCGGGCAAGGTCTTTGCTCGGATAATTCTTGATAGGGTTCGCCACCATCTGCTTGAGCACCAGCGTCCAGAGCAGTCAGGCTTTACACCAAAGAGGTCAACGATTGACCGTATCCTTGCTCTTCGTGTCCTCACTGAACGCAGACGAGAGTTTCGGCAGGGGCTGCTTGCAGCCTATGTTGATCTCTGTAAAGCGTTCGATTCAGTGAATAGGGATGTCCTCTGGAGGATTCTTGGTCTTCGTGGGGTGCCACCGAAACTGATCGATCTGATGTCTGAACTCTACTCTGGTACTGAGAGTGCTGTGAAGTGTGGTGGTACCGCCTCTGACTTATTTCCAGTTGTTACTGGAGTTCGTCAGGGATGTGTACTTGCCCCCACACTTTTCAGCACTTGTATGGACTGGATTTTTGGGAGGATGTCGGAGAGATCAAGTTGCGGTGCATCGTTTGGCAATGTCAAGATCTCGGACCTTGATTTTGCAGATGATGCAGTCATCTTTGCGGAGACTTTAGACATCCTCTTGGGGGCCCTCGAGGTGCTGAATGAGGAGTCGGAGCCGTTGGGATTACGGATTTCTTGGGTCAAAACAAAGATCCAGGCTTTCGGTGACATCTTGGATGCTGCTGTCCTGTCTGTGTCTGTTTGTGGTGAGGATGTTGAGGTCGTGGATAGATTCACTTACCTTGGCAGTGATATTCATGTCTCCGCAGGTTGTGAGCCGGAGGTCAATAGACGTCTGGGTCGGGCCTGGGGAGTCATGGATTCACTGGATCATGGGGTGTGGCGCTGCCGGTACCTGTGCGGGAGGACGAAAGTCCGAGTCTTCAGGTCCTTGGTACTTCCAGTCTTGCTCTATGGGTGCGAGACTTGGACTTTGACCAAGGATCTGAGACGGAGACTTAATTCCTTTGGTACCAGGTCTCTTCGGAGAATCCTTGGCTATCGCTGGTCGGATTTTGTGTCCAACGAGCGGTTGCTGAGAGAGACTCGGATGAGATTTGTTACCTGCATAGTCCGTGAGCGTCAGCTGCGGCTGTATGGACATGTGGCTCGTTTTCCTGACGCTGATCCTGCTCACCAGATTCTCTCAGCGAGGGAGTCTCATGAGTGGAGGAGGCCAGTGGGCCGACCACGTGCCTCATGGTTGCAGCAGGTTGACCATCATCTCAAGGAGATGGGGATGGGCCTGGCATCTGCCTGGGGGATGGCCAGACGGAGGCCCCTGGAGTACCGGCGGAAAGTGGACGCAGCGACGCGCTGTTCTGGCACATGCTCCCATACCTGACCCTGACCTGAATCCGGTCTCCGAACCTCAGAGAGAGCTGCAATACCGATGTCCAAATGCTTGAGCTCAGATGATAACAGAGACAGGTGATCATCCTCTCTTTGGGATAGGACATTCCAGGCACCCACCCGAAGGGTCCACCTCAGGCTAACCCAAAGAGACCGCTGTCTGGTGGACGACACCTCAGCACCACCCGACACACACCACCGCAATCTGACCCTGGAAGGTTACCTCGTGGTTTCCCTCCTATCATCAAAGATTGGGGGTCCCGAAGGCTTTGCCCCAATCCCGTCATCCAATGAGCTGCCCTGTGAAGGTAGTTGCACAGGAGGTACTCCTACGGAGTGGATTTTCAGATTTTTTTTAAAATGCTTTTTGAATGTTTTGCGGAATGAAGGGTTTTACAGTAGCCGGAGTGCAAATCCTGCCACCAACCGCCAAATAAAAAGTAACCCAACTGCAGGAGGATTTCCACAGACACAGTTAGTCACTAGATATGGATGGACGTTGGCTCACAATAAGCTCTTCTGCCCTTTGACAGGTTTTTTTGTTCATCCTGCTGGATGTCCATATCATACACCCTCCTCACCAAGAAACTTAGTGGGGTAGACGGTTTAGTCGCCGACAACCCAACCATGGAACAGGTTAGTACAGGTTTACATGGTACCTGTAAGCAAGTCACAGATCTAATCTGGCCTGACCTGACACCAATGAGCATATTCAATGACAATAAACAGGATATTATTGAAACAATGACAAACCATGAGGTTTATGGGATTGACACTGCAAGTTCTTGTTTGATGGGATATTTTTCACCCTTTCAATTTTGGGCACAATGTTATCTCATCGGCGAATGAGGGTACACTGATTTTATAAAGTAGACAAAAAGGAAAGGAAAATGTCTTCACCTCGGCCAGCAACATATGAATGAAACATACCATTCTTTGTTTCACTCTCTTTTGTCTGATGAGGAGGCACCACTGGGCTTACGATGAACTGCCTGCCACCGGAGTGAATGACAGTGTCCAGAGAAGATGTGACATCACCTAGGGGTGGGGGATATGTATTTATAGTTATATTTTGTCAGTGAAAAGACTGACAAAATAGCTCAGAGTGATGAATAATAAGAATGATGCTGGAGTCAGTAAAAAGGCAGAAGGTCTCAAATATCAAGCTTATTCCCAGTCAGAGCTGACTCCATGTATTCACTGCAAAACACTTCAATTTAACTAAGGCAGGTCTTACCCAAATGTCTGCCTGCATCAGTCCCTTTCATTTGCATAAAATGATGCGAACTATGTGAAAAATAAATATGTTGGTGGTGTTACGTACCAGCAGGTGGTGGGCAGCAGGCATCTTCCTGCTGAATGCTTGCATTTGCAGCACTTGAATCCTGCATCAGAAAATGTATAATCATCAGACACAACAAAAACTTGCTTTTCTACTGTGACTGCTGTCCTTGTATGACTTCAATAATGACTTGCTTCAAAATGGAATACTTGCAGTGCAGATAAATACATTTTCCTACCTGGAACACATTTCACTTTATTTTACACATGAATCAAGTTTTCAAGAATAATGAAATGAAAAAAGATGAGAACAGTTACAGAAAAAGCTGAGCAAGGGCACATAGATATCCTTGATCTAAACTCGTGATGAGATTGGTTCCAGAATTTCAATTTGAGGGATGTTTTTCAGGGCAGACTACAGCAGAAAATGCCAGAGAACAACACACTGTTTTTATTCACCAAATAATAAAAATAGGCAATTAGGTGTGCAATGGATCCTGGACACCATTGGCTGAAGGTATGGAGATCAACGCTGCAAATGAGACCTCGTTGAAAAGAGATTAGACTCAATTGAGTTTCAAATTCCTTTGCCAAAACAATCTCACAAAGAAACTTTACAAACACAACATTTCTACCATGATGTGGTTAAAAGACAACGCAGGAGTGTCGACTATTGCAAAATGGAAAATATAAATTTGTTGATTAATTATACGGGTCGAGCATAATCCAACGACATCTGTTCTCTCGGATTTGCTCTCAAGACTCAATCTCTCGAGCACTGCAAACTGGAAAATAAAAATTTATTGTTGATTAATTATACGGGTCGAGCATAATCCAACGACATCTGTTCTCTTGCATTCGCTCTAAAGCCTCATTCTCACTTACCCTCCAGCTGGGAATGCTGCTCTTCCGATGCACTTTGCCTGGAGAGTGAGCTGAGGCAGAAGTTCCATTTGATGCAGCCACCTGAAGCATTTCCTGGGCCCTCTCCACTGCATCTCGCACTTGCTCCACAAAGGCCTCACGCTCGCCCTCGAGAATGAAATTGTTCTCCACCTGCACCATATAGCATTCCTCATAATCCATAATCACAATTGGCAAGATTCTCAAAGTCATCATAATATCCATCTGTTCAAACAACTTCAGACTCAGGATTTGAAGGAATGAGACTGTAATACCAAGGCAGTGTCATTCCTTCAAATCCTGAACCCCCTCCCCCCCCCAACCTAACCTCAAGTCCTTCTTCTTCAATGCCAAGGCATTGCAGCAATGAGGAATGATTTAGAACTTAAAGTAAGACTTGGATATTATGAAATAAAATTCGAGTGAAAGGACTATACGAACTCAGGATGACGGGGCTACTTCGACCTGACTGTTATGACTCAGGAATAAAAAAGTGTCAGAGAAAAGGAATAAATGCCTTAAAATCCCAATGTTAAAAGATCTTCCACAACTCCATATTATCACTGACAGATATTCCAGAAACAATATGTGATAATTTTTGGAGAACAACACTGACAACAAAAATATTCTCCATAAAGGTGCTTCAACATTTTTATAGTCCAACTAACAGGGACCATCGGAAATTACATGTACAGTAATGTATATTGTGACTTCAAATCTTCAACTCCCAACCCTCAACCTAACCCCATGTCCTCAACCCCCTACCCAACCCCAAGTCCTCAAGCACACCACCCTCCAATCCCAAGTCTTCAAACCTGCCAGTTAAAAGCTGGATGTTGTGGTATTTGTGGATAAGCATTTGTAAATGCCTATGCATGAACGATTAAAATTGATAGTTACATGTTATACTGTAAGTTTTGTTGAGCACAGATCGGTGAATTACAATATTAACTGTTTGATGGAATGAGCTAATTTTGACTGTGGATGGCAATATTGTACTGTAAACTGCCTGGTGAGACAAACTTCCAGGATGGACGAGAATCGCATTTGTTGGAAGGCACGGGATTGTTCAGTGATACAATATAAACCCATGAGAGGGAAGTGTAGAGAGACAGGTGACATGTATTGAGACATGTTTCGATCAACTCCGTGCTCGATTTAACTCTGATGAGTGAACAAGGTGTTAATGTCCAGAGTGGTTGTTAACGCAGGGAGCCGATTATAATCAGGTCGATTAAAACACATTAAGATTGTGTATCGGGAAAGAATTCCTTTGAGCTCTTCAATCATCCTGAACGGGCCAGCGTACGAGAGAGAATGGGGCGACAGGATGCAATCGTTCGACAGCTCCGGTGGATGAGGTGAACGTGCATGAGTTGAGCTGGCAGAACAGAGACACTGGATGGAAACAACTCAACGTGGGAATCCGAGTTGGACATTGAATGTAATGGTGAACTTCCTCATTTGACTTTGTATCTGTGCATTTCAAACTTGTATTTGAAATACAAGTTTTATGATCAATGAGCATATTATGAGACGAAGGATTTATCATTCCTTGGGTGTCATTTCCCTGGTCTCTGTATATGCTCTGACTGAGGTGAGTGATCTCACCATGAAGGACGCATTCTATGCCACACTCGAGTCTGTGGTTGATAAGTACTCCAGGTGAGATACTCTTCTAGTCTTGGGGGATTTCAATGCATTGACTGGAACTGATCGGGATGGTTATGAGACTTGTGTTGGTCTCCATGGTTCTGGAACTGTGAACCATAATAGCACCAAGTTCCTTGACTTTGCAAGAAGTCATGGACTAAGGGTGGCTTGGTTGTGGTTTCAGTGCCCACATGCTCATCACTGGACTTGGTATTCCAACACTGGTAGTGTGGCAAAGGAGAATGACTATGTGCTTGTTGATGGTTCCTGGAGGATGATCCAGAACTGCAGGGTCTACCGGAGATCTCACGTCCTCAATACTGACCACAGGCTTGTTGTAGCAACTCTGAAGTTGCAGCTTAAATCTGGGAGAATGGTACCATCCCAGCCTATGCTGGATTGTGGCAAGCTCAAGTATTATGGTAGCTGAGGAGTTTGAAAACAGGCTAAGCAGGGATTTGGGGAGTCTGGGTGCTTTTGGGAATCCTGAACAGTTGTGGTGTGCCTTCAAGACCACCATCCTTGATGTTATCGGTGGATGTCTTGGAACTCACCATAGGGTGAAGAAGAATTTTGGCTCTCAAGGAACACTGGATACGATTGACCAGAGTCGCAGGGCCAGGCTTATTGGCAGAGCTGAGCTGTTCAGGGAGTTGAGGCGTAAAACTGTATGTGTGCAGCACGTGGACAAGGAGGCCGTTGTGAGAGGAATCTCTGAGGGGGAAGAACATCACCTATCGTCATGTGATTCCCGTCCTGCTTTCAGTAGAATTCATGCATTGCATTCCTCCAAGCCTGTTCCTTGGTGTACTGCATTTAGAACGGAGGGTGGTGGGGTCTTGACAGAGGAGTCCAAAATGAAGGCCCACTGGGCCAGTTACTTTGGGCGGCTGTACCAGGCTGATCTACTGGCTGTTGAGTTGGATGTAAGGGGAGTTAATATCCCTATTGCTGACCCTCCAATCAACTATAATCCACCTTCATTTGTGGAAACACAGGCTGCAGTGAACTGGTTGAAATGGGGTAAAGCTCCTGGGATCTGTGGAATCCATGCTGAACTTCTCAAAGCTGGTGGAAATGCTGTACTTATGTCATTGCATGCAGTTTTGTGCTCTGCTGGAACACAGGCATCATCCAAGCTGCCTGGAGAGGGGCCTTGCTGTCCCTCTCTGGAAAGGGAAGGCTGATCGCCAGGCCTGCAACAACTAGCAAGGGGTGATGCTGCTCTCAGTACGGGGCAAGGTCTTTGCTTGGATAATTCTTGATGGGGTTCACCACCCTCTGCTTGAGCACCAGCATGCAGAGCAGTCAGGCTTTATAGAGGTCAATGATTGACCATATCCTTTCTCTTTGGGTACTCATAGAACGCAGATGAGAGTTTCGGCAGGCATTCGATTCAGTGAATCGGGATGCCCTCTGGGGATTCTTGGTTTTCGTGGGGTGTCACGAAAACAGATCATTCTGATGTGCTTTCTGAGAAAACAGCACTGAGAGTGCTGTGAGATATGGTGATACCATCTCTGACTTATTTCCAGTTGTTATTGGTGTTTGTCAGGGGTGTGTACTTGCCCCAACACTTTTCAGCACTTCTGTGGACTGGTTTCTGGGGAGGATGTCAGAGAGATCAAGCTGCAGTGCTTGTTTCTGAATGTTAAGATCACTGACTTTGATTTGGCAGATGATGCAGTCATCTTTGCGGAGACTCTGGATATTCTTTTTGGGGCCCTCGAGGTGCTGAGTGAGGAATCGGAGCCGCTGGTATTTGAGTCACCAGGCCGAAGCCTCTGTGTTGGAGGTGATGCTTTGGTGTGGACTATTGTCCAATAGAGATCAGCGGAGTGCTCGTCACACTCCTGATGTTTCGATTTTCCTGCTGGTCACATCACATGCCTTCTGTTTGAATGGTTTGCATTAAGAGGAACAATTGTCTGGGTGGCAGACGGACAGTTGTTCTGTGCGGATTATGCAGTTTTACCGTGCGAGATATAATCCGTGGCGATGCTCACCATAACAGTCAGGAAGTGCATCTGATATGCGTGCGTGCACACACACACACACACACGTCACCAGGATTTCCCAAGGGGGAGGGGGTTGCGAATGCAGAATACTGAATGGTGTTATAATTTCCCAGTATTGGAGTGGGCCTGGATAGGGGGGTCCTGGTGAACCTCACCCCATTGGAAATTTTTTAATTATTGGCTTCAAATTAATCATTTGCTGCATTCTCGAGACTATTTGGGATGGGAATATCTCGGGAACTTCATAAATTTTCATCTGTCTTATCAAACTACGCAACAAGCAATCCATCAGCACATTCATACGTGCATTTCTATTGTTAGATATACAAATTGTGATAACACCTCGGTTCATCAGAAGTTCTTCGTTATCTATGATATTCCCTTCATCCACAATCGTTGTGATAATAACTATATGGATCAAAAGTTATTTGTTATCTCTGATATGCCCTTCATCCACAATCGTCTGCAATTTATATGCACTTGGGTAAATTTTCCTTGATGTTGAACATAATTACCTCCACCACCGACGGTGGATGGAGGTTATGTTTTCACCCATCGATTTGTTTGTTTGTTTTTCTGTGAACAGGATATCTCAATACTATAATTCGAAGATTTGGATACTATAATTTTTAAGTGATTCTTCACCATTGAGAGATAGGGCCAAAAACGATATATAGCACGATATCTCAAAAGGTTATGGACGGATTCGGAAGAAACTTGATGGGCAGGTGGGGTGTGTAACAAGGCCAAATTGATTCAATTTTGTTGAAGATGCGGATCCGGCATGAATACTTCCAAGAAATAATGTTCTATCCCAGACTCTGCCCTTGCCAGCTCTTCTGTTTCTTCTGATCCACAATGTTGAATTGTTGTTATTCCTTTTCACTTGAATTGTTGTTTTTGTTGTTGAATTGTCGGTGCTGAGTTCCTATTAATTTTTTACATTTGTAAATCAATAAATATTTTCATCTGTCTGATTACACTATGCTGATTACAGATGTTTTACTTTAACATCTGAAATCACTGTTGGGTAACACTCAAAAAGGTACAGTACCGAAAATCTCAACACCTGTATTCATAAAGCGCTCATGTTCCCCACCCCAGTGCCAACACAATATTCAAGCTACAATTTCACAAATATCCAAATTACACTTGCATGGAAGGCTTGATACACCTTATTAACAGTCAAATCTACCAGAAAACTCAACAAGATCAAACAAATAGAGATGAGCCTGACATGAAAAGGTTGACAATGACGGTGGCTGTCTGTGCCATGCAATGCAAATCCAGTATCACGTGATCAAAGCCACGTGTTGTGCTAAACGTTCTTCGCTCATATGAGCAATCTTCCCTGGATGAATTAACAAAGGTGCAATGGCTTTTTCTAAAATTTCCAGCGGAATGATTATTCACAGTCACCATATCGGTTGAAAACGCTCGCTATACTTCTGCTGCTATGGCTGTGAGGAAGGTGTGTAAGCGCGAATGGCCTTGTCAAACACAAGTGGTGCGTTCGCACCTCATGTATCCCCCTCTGGTGACAGGCTAACATATTATAAATAGAAAAGCAACTTTTTCGAAATTCTGCATAATTACAGAGAACAATATCCTCTGGAAAGAGTTTTAGACTTCTTTTCTCTAATTGTTTTTCTGTCATACGACTTTGCCACCACGAGCATGAACACGACGCTCAACATTTGTTCTTCTTTTGTTTTTGACAAAATGAGTCGTACGCTCGGTGAACTTGTCTGCGGCTGGTCTGCATAATCTCACCATGTGCTCGGCTATATCCTCTGCATCATCTGCTTCCACGTCAAACTTGAAAGTGACCTTCTTATGATTGTGCGTTTCAATCTGGCACTCTACTTCCTTGTCCCCACTGTCAGAAACCTGGTGAAAAGCAGCAAGATCATTAAATTGCAGGAGTGTTCGAAAACTTTCAATATCATGTAATACAAGTAGTTTAATGATAAAGCATAGTCACACAAATATAATAATATTACACAGTGAACCAATTACATCATGGTTTGTTATCATGTTCTTCTTCAGTCATATTTTGAACCTCATGTTTTCAACCTTGAAAAGCATAAGTTATGATGAGATGGAAATAGCAGATACGAACTGACCGAGAGGATATGCAGACGATGCCGAGAGCCACGTTCATGCCGAGAGCGGGTCCGTGTCACTCTGCGGCGAGGCCTACGCAAATGCTTAATCTCACCATCACGGCTGATTCCTTCATAGCCATCACTTAACTCCATGCCCGAAGTTGCATCCGAGAACATACTAAGATCATGGCAAGGACTTGGGCTTAGACTGCGCCTTGGGTTTTGGGAAAGACAAATGTGCAACTTATAAGTAGAATGTATCCTAGAAAAGACAAAGAAGGAAACCACTGGATACGTATATTTTAACAAGCTACTATAATTAGGCTATTGTTTGAATAGTGTGGTTAAGAATATTGAGGAGCTCAAATAAGGGCAGAAATTCTCAAAATGAAGGAAGATATCAATAAAATATACATCTTAACAAACCGTTGCTGACAAGGAGCCTGAAGTAGGCTTGAAATGCTGGCTCTGGTCTGTTGAGGGGAAGAAAAACAAAATCTTCAAAAATAGTCATCATTTTAAAGAGAAGACATAAGGATCCCTTTTACTTTCCCTTTCTTTTAGATGAGATGGTAACAGAATGGCACTTACTTCTGGTATGCTGGGTTTGGGCTGACATACTTGAACTGTTGGTGCAGGTTGGGGTGTAACCCTCTCTTGGTGTTCCAAGCTCTCTTGATGGGGTGTCTCACTTCGATTAACAGCTGGTTGGGCTACCTGAGCAGGAAGTGACTGAAGAATGAAAAAAAAAAAGAAGAAGTTAAATTTTGGTTAAATCTGAAATCTCTCTCCAATCGGATCAATCTTATTCAGTTTCGTGGATTCCAATTATAAGTACGAACGAGTTTATAAATAACGTGTAAGTTTTACATGCTGCGTCGGGATTCATGGGATTGAGGGAAATTGTGGCGCAGTAAAGAGTAGAGAGCAGAACAAAATAACAATCACTTTATAAATTCACAAAGCTGAAGAAGAGCTCGAATCTTACACCAGTTTATCTGGGAGAGCTAAAGAACAGAACATGTTGATCTGTCATACTCACAGTGGGGAATGAGACATTATTGTGTGCAGGTACTAAAGTCACATTTTAACTCAATATCACTGGTAAACAAACATGTTCTGTGATATTGGCAAACAACACATTTATAACCTGGTGTTGGCTCAGTGGTAAGGGTGGTGGCTTGGGAACCTAGGGTCCTGAGTTCAAGCCCTGTTTTTCGGCTGAATTAACACCAGGGGGTTGACTCGGTCTGTCATCCTTCTGAGGTCAGTGAAATGAGGACCAGTGCAGCAGCCAAAAGGCTGCACATGAAGGGAAGGGGTATTGACGGATTTATTTAAAAAACAACATCTGGTATTGGTGTGGTGCAGGCATGATGGGCCGAATGGCCTCCTCTTGTGTAAAAATTTCCTTGTAAAAAAAAAAAAAATACAGATGTCTTATTACTGTGAATATTCAAATCCACTTGCTGTGAAAATTAGTCTGTTCATCCAAAAAGTTACATGATGAATGATGATATCCACTTCAACATAGTTTCAAGATGGTGACTCTCGGTTGATGGATATTGGATGACTTGAACAGATGAAACTGAAAACATAAGTTGACTATATGGGGGGAAAGGAGCATGCATGTAAATATGTGGCCCTCCCAGGAAAAAAAAAAGCAGGAGAGTTGGCATGAATCCTTACACACGTGGCAATAAAGGATGCAACCATGCAAGACTAATCTCATACCTGTACTGGGCCTGTAGCTGGCCTTCCTTGTGATTTGTTCAATTCAGATGGAGGGACAGCACTTGCAGGAGCAATAATGTTGCCTCCACTCTCCTGTGCAAAGAAACAAGTCAAGACATCAGCAGCGAGGCAAAAGTTTTGTTGTTTGATCACCAGTGTTTGTGCAAAGCTTTTCAGATGTTGAACTTTTTGGCTGAGGGTTAGGGAAGAACGTTAGCATGTGCAAGCCTTCACCTGACAGAACATGCATTAAGGCTGGAAGATCTTATTAAAATTTATCAAATATTACTGCATTATCCAGATATTAGGTTTGAACAAGCATTTTAATATTAGAATTCCCTTACAAAAGATTTCTCATGAGATCTGATGAGATTCATCAGGATCGGATCAGGAAATTTTTGTAAGCTGGGTTGATAGTGCAGCCATTGCTAAACTCCTTCCACCCCTAATTTTTATTCAAAATAAAATCAACACTTGTTTTTTTGCAATTAAATTGTGTCTGAGCAATCAACAACGTGGATAACCGAGCCATGAAGATCCATCAAAATGGTAACAGATACATTAAGAAAAAGTGCATCAGTTGAAGTTTGCGAAGTTGCACAATCTTACAGCTTGTAAAGGGTTTAGAAGCACAAGTATGATTTGCCTCAGGCACATAAAAGTGGGAACAGCCACAAAAGAGAGAGATGGACAATTAGGTTTGCTTAATTGGCTTGGCCTGCAAGTTAGTCGCAACTACGTCCTAAAATGTGGAATTGAATGAGCGAAATGTCACTCCATTTCAATCTCCACAAGCAGAACCTTTGCTCCTTGTTGACTGAGAACACCAACATTTTCTTCCACCGAGGCCACAGAGGCAGTGCTGGCAAATGGAAAACGAGTTGTCTGCAAGGTGTCAAGTGGACAATCTATTGGAGGGCTAGAGAGGGGAAAGGTAAAACTTGGCGACGCTGGAGTAGTTGCTGAAAGCCAAATGGTAGCCGGGTGTGGAGTAGCAGTCCAAGAAAGGCCTGGATGACCTGATAAAGATCCAGGAGCCTCTAAAGAAGGTGAAGGAATATCAAGGGAGAGAGGACGAGGTCTGCGATTTGATGGCGTGCGTTTCAAGTTTCTCCTTTCAGGGACTCCACATTGTGGTGGCTGGAAGCCAGGTGGCCGAGAAGCCATTGAGCTGACCCACCCAACAGGTGGTGGTGAGTCAGGTGACACAGGCTTAGCAAGACACCAAGTTGGAGGGAGGATAAACATCGCTGAAAGTGTAGCTGGTTCACTGGTGACCGGATATGGTGGTGAGGAGAAATGCTGAACAAATGCATTCTCACAGTGTCTAGCCTGTTCAGCTGCACATCTGCATTCTGCACATCTGTGCCCTGCATTGGACTGTGCTATGCTGTCGGCAATGGAGTTTGGTGCTTGAGTAAATGACAATAAACCCCAAGCCGAGGGGCTGCTTGGAGGGCGAAGAGAGGGCATTCGGCTTAGGTTGGGGTGCTCCTGGATGGAAGAAAATGTCGGAGGGAGACTTGCAGATGGATTGTCTTCTGGCCAGCATTGGGAAGAGGTTGCCTGAACGCCAGACTGAAAGAAAAAGTGCAATATAAAGAAAATATACATAATATTGGGGGAGGGGAGGGAGAGAGGGTGGAGGTTGGTGTGGTTATGCAATCTTTGCAACTGTGCTAAATCTCATTATTATATCGTAGTGAATAGGACAATGTTGTGTAAATGCTGAAAGAAAGACACATGTTGAAAAGTGAATGTCACCTAAAATAACCAATAGAGCAGTTCTTAGTAGCCAATTCACTTTGGCACATATTGTAGGCCTTTTAGGAATGATTTAAGCCTTTTTGATGATTTGTAGGCCTTTTAGGAATGCAACTTATTCATGTTGGCTTTTTTTTTGTTGCATAAATGGCTCACTTTATGCTTTCAAATCTATACATCAGTGTCAGAAATGAAATGGACAAGATTCAAAAGTTTCCCTAGTGTTTACAAAATCGCATTACAATTAGCCTGCTTTAACCAATGTGAATGGAGTTTTAAGGTAGGCCTGGATAAAGCAGCCTCTACATTGAGTGGGGGGCACAACATACAACTGGGATTATGTAGAGTTCTCGGATACAAGCAAAGACTGTCTTGCAGAAAGCACACAGAAGGTCACATAGCTTCCTACAGACCCAAAGGTAGGCATAAAAGCAAAAAGACAGACATACTACAGACAGACAAGGAAAAGGTGCCCAGCTTAATTGAAATGGCTCCACAAAGCGCTGTGTTATTTGCACCCTTGTTAATAATTTAATTTTGTCAGTAATTGTCACATTTAACACTTGCCAGTAATTGTTGTCATTAAAATTTGTGTTAATGAACACAATTTGTTGGCTAATCGAATGATGTGAATGAAGATCAACGTGTTAAAATGCTGTTAAAATGACCTTGTTTTGACAATGTCTACTTTAACATGGTGTGAAAGGAAAACAAAGGTATTCAAAATTACATTTTTCTCCATTAAGTTCCCATTGCATTAGTCGTTTTAGTTGCGATATAATCATCATTTATGTTATGTTCTCTTGGAAAAGCATCTTGCGCTTGTGGAGGCCATTTTTAAGGGGGTACCGTACGCTTTCCAAGGTCAGTGCGGGAAGACTGTTGCGCCGGCAGTGGACATCAGGGTGCACGTGCATTGGTAGCAGGCTTTCCAGAGCCATTGCTAGATCATTCTGAACAGAAGGTCTTCGTACTCGAGGAGATGGAGAGACCGTTGCAGAGAGACAGATAGAGGGGGAGTGGGGTGGTGGAGGTGTGCCCGGGGGTGAGGGGTAGTGAGACATGTTATGGTAACTAGCGTAAGGCGGTGTGGGAAGGCAAGCGGCAACGCTGTGTCGGCGACTGGGCTGAAACAGAGATAAAAATAAAGGCAAAGATTAAGACAAGAAAAGCAAAAGGACACGGACACACACACGTACACAAGGCAGACAGACAAACAAGAAGAAGGAGAGGAGGAAGTAGAAGAGGAAGAAGAGGAAGAGATAAAAGAAGAAGAGGAGGAAAATAGTTTAGCACAGGCTGATAGGAGAAGTGCAAGATCATTTGATATTTTCAAAATATATAAATGATCGAATCTCCGTTATTTAACATGAACCGAAGGGGTCATAATATTTCATTTAAAATTCCCACTTTAATTTTTTTCAAAAGCAAAATGTATTCCTCTTTTAGCTTTATTGCAACATTTGTTTGCACTCAAAATAAAAGAGTAATCTTTTTCTTCCATAAGCCTCGTTTTTGTAAAGAAAAAAAAAAAGAGTAATAATAATCAAACTAGAACTGCCACTTTATAACTGCTGGCAGTGATGACCGGGTACCCAGTCCGTCCGCCTTTGATACAACATGGGACTTTCTGCAGATGACAGTCACAAAGTTTCGCTTTGATCGGGAAAGTGGTTCCAGAGAAAACATTATTTAAGAGTGATACAAACACAGGCCTGCTTCGAGACGGCGCGGAACAGACGAGTTACGAACCGGGCAGCACAAAGCATTCAATTTCGTTATTACTGGCTTCCAGATTCAAATAAATAAATAATTCTGGCTCCCAAACCGTGTGACCGATCAGGTTGAAATTTTAAACTTTTGTTTATCATATCACCTGAATTATAAATCTGAAGTTTCGCATATCCAGAGGCAGCGGTTCCAGAGTAAACAATAATTAATATTTATCCTTCAATTCAAGATGGCGGCGAAACCATGTGACGTGTGATGTCATAATTTGGACCACGTGTGCAAACATGATGGTGGATGATAACTCCAAATTTTCGCTACTCCAGGTTAAGCAGTTCCAGAGAAAACATTATTTAATATTTTTCTTAAAACCAAAATGGCTGCCAAACCCTGGGCCCGATCCCGTTGAAATTTCAAACCCTCATTCCGCATGACTGTTCCACCATAAAGGTGACGTTTCACATTGATTGATGCAGTTCTTCCAGAGTAAACATTAATTAATATTTTTCCTTCAATCCACTATGGCTGCCAAACGTTGCGTCGTACCTATAAAGGGGGTGAGAACTTTTTATTCGTCATGGAGAGGCGGTCATAGTGGTGGAGTTTCACCTGGATCTGTTCAGTCGTTTCAGAGAAAAAGATGTTTTAAGATATTATTTTTCAATCCAAGATGGCTGACGAACCATGTGACCTATGACATCACAAGTTTATATTCTGCTTCCAACTAGGTATTGGAACACGTCTGTGAAGTTTCGTGTTAATCGGTAAAGGTGCGTTTTTCTATCCAAGATGGCCGCCAAACCATGTGACGTGTGACATCATAATTTTTACCATGCGTGCATAAACGATGGTAGATGACAATTGCAAATTTTCGATTCGTTAGGTAAAGCGGTTCCAGAGAAAACATTATTTAATATTTTTCTTAAATCCAAGATGGCGGCCAAACCATGTGACTTATCAATTCGAAATTAACAAACTTATATCGCCTTCCTGTCCCGAATATAGTTCTGAAATCTCCCCTTCATTGGACCAGTGCATCTGGAGAAGAAGATGTTTGAAGGTTTTAGGGTTTTTTCAAGATGGCCGCCAAACCATCTGACCGATCAAGAAGAAATTAACAAACTTGAGAAAGGACTTCATGGGGAATATATGTGTTAAGTTTCGTCTTTATCTGTCTTGCCCTTCTGGAGAAGAAGATTTTTAAAATTTATTCATTTTCAATCCAAGATGGCTGCCGAACCTTGTGACCTATGATATCATAAATTTAAATTCTGCTTTCCATCGTCGACCCGAACAAGTGTGTGAAGTTTCGTGTAAATCGGATAAAGTCTATTTTTCTATCCAAGATGGCCGCCAAACCATGTGACTTCTGAGGTAAAAATTTTTTTACCATGTATGCAGACTTGAGGGAGGAAGGCACTTGCAAATTTTCGCTTCGATGGCTTATGAAATACCAGAGAAAACATTATTTAATATTTTCTTAAATCCAACATGGCGGCCAAACCATGTGACCTATCACTTCGAAATTAACAAACTTGCATCGCATACATGTCACGAATATAGTTCTGAAATCTCGCCTTCATTGGACCAGCGCTTCTGGAGAAGAAGATGTTTGAAGGTTTTAGGGTTTTTTCAAGATGGCCGCCAAACCATGTGACGTATCAACAACAAATTAACAAACTTGAAAGAGGGCCTCAGGGGGAATGTCCCTGTAAAGTTTCGCCTCAATCTGCGCAGCCGTTCTGGAGAAGAAGATTTTTAAAAAAAAAAACACTAAAAAACAAGATGGCGGCCGAAATACGTCATCGATGACGTCAAGAAAAACATTTTCGTCGGTGATTTTAGGCGTAGATGACGCTCAAAATTTTTCAGATTTTTCCTATACGGCGTTCTACTTGACGAATTTTCACCGGTATATCGCTTCACCTATGACGTCACGAAAAATCACACGTGTTCCCCATAGGGAGCTTAGTAAAATGTATCAAACGAAAAATTTTTCCATTGCACGGTTTCCGAGATACAGATGTCCAAAGTTTATCGCTTTTTTCAAGATGGCGACCGTACCACGTGACCAATGACGTCATAATTATAAGCTGATTGTGCTATCAAAAAAGATACATACTATGGTGAAAATTTCCTGTCGATCGGACTTCGTGTTCCAGAGAAAATGATTTTTAAAGCGAAAAAGGGTGCAAAATGCCGGCGGAAAAAGAAAAATAATAACTAGAACTGCCACTTTATAACTGCTGGCAGTGATGACCGGGTACCCAGTCCGTCCGCCTTTGATACAACATGGGACTTTCTGCAGATGACAGTCGCAAAGTTTCGCATTCATCGGGAAAGTGGTTCCAGAAAAAACATTATTGAAGAGTGATACAAACAGAGGCCTGCTTCGATATGGCATGGGACTGAAGAGCAACGAACCGGGCAGCACAAAGCGTTCAATTTCCTTATTACTGGCGAACAGATTCAAATAATTAAATAATTCTGGCTGCGAAACCGCGTGACCGATCAGGTTGAAATTTTAAACTTTTGTTACGCATGTAGGCTAAATTACAAACCTGAAGTTTCATATATATAGAAGCAGCGGTTCCAGAGTAAACATTAATTAATATTTATCCTTCAATCCAAGATGGCGGCCAAAGCATGTGACGTATGATGTCATAATTTTCACCACATGTGCAAACACAATCGCAGACAATAAGTGCAAATTTTCGCTTCGCTAGGTTAAGCAGTTCCAGAGAAAACATTATTTAATATTTTTCTTAAAACCAACATGGCTGCCAAACCCTGGGCCCAATCCCGTGGAAATTTCATACCCTCATTCCGCATGACTGTTCCACCATAAATGTGATGTTTCACATTTATTGATGCAGTAGTTCCAGAGTAAACATTAATTAATATTTTTCCTTCAATCAACTATGGCTGCCAAACGTTGCGTCGTACCTCAAAAGGGGGTGAGAACTTTTTATTCGTCATGGAGAGGCGGTCATAGTGGTGGAGGTTGGCCTGGATCTGTTCAATAGTTTCGGAGAAAAAGACGTATAAAGATATTATTTTTCAATCCAAGATGGCTGACGAACCATATGACCTATGACATCACAAATTTATATTCTGCTTCCAACTGGGTATTGGAACAGGTTTGTGAAGTTTCGTGTAAATCGGTAAAGGTGCGTTTTTCTATCCAAGATGGCCACCAAACCATGTGACATATGACGTCATAATTTTTACCACGCGTGCACACACGATGGTAGATGATAATTCCAAACTTTCGATTCGTTAGGTTAAGTAGTTCCAGAGAAAACATTATTTAATATTTTTCTTAAATCCAACATGGCGGCCAAACCGTGTGACGTATCAATTCAAAATTAACAAACTTATATCAACTATCTGTCCCGAATATAGTTCTGAAATCTCGCCTTCATCGGACCAGCGCTTCTGGAGAAGAAGATGTTTGAAGGTTTTAGGGTTTTTTCAAGATGGCCGCCAAACCATGTGACCGATCAAGAACAAATTAACAAACTTGAGAAAGGACCTCATGAGGAATATATGTGTGAAGTTTCGTCTTCATCTGTCTTGCCCTTCTGGAGAAGAAGATTTTTAAAATTTATTCATTTTCAATCCAAGATGGCTGCCGAACCTTGTGACCTATGATATCATAAATTTAAATTCTGCTTTCCATCGTCGACCCGAACAAGTGTGTGAAGTTTCGTGTAAATCGGATAAAGTCTATTTTTCTATCCAAGATGGCCGCCAAACCATGTGACTTCTGAGGTAAAATTTTTTTGCTATGTATGCAGACTTGAGCGAGGAAGGCACTTGCAAATTTTCGCTTCGATGGCTTATGAAATACCAGAGAAAACATTATTTAATATTTTTCTTAAATCCAACATGGCGGCCAAACCATGTGACCTATCACTTTGAAATTAACAAACTTGCATCGCATACATGTCACGAATATAGTCGTGAAATCTCGCCTTCATTGGACCAGCGCTTCTGGAGAAGAAGATGTTTGAAGGTTTTAGGGTTTTTTCAAGATGGCCGCCAAACCATGTGACGTATCAACAACAAATTAACAAACTTGAAAGAGGACCTCAGGGGGAATGTGCGTGTAAAGTTTCGCCTCAATCTGCATAGCCGTTCTGGAGAAGAAGATTTAAAAAAAAACACTAAAAACAAGATGGCGGCCGAATTACGTCATCAATGACGTCAATAAAAACATTTTCGTCAGTGATTTTTGGCGTAGATGATGCTCAGAATTTTTCAGATTTTTCCCATATGGCGTTCTACTTGACGAATTTTCACCGGTATATCGCTTCACCTATGACGTCACGAAAAATCACACGTGTTCCCCATAGGGAGCTTAGTAAAATGTATCAAGCGAAAAATTTTTCCATTGCACGGTTTCCGAGATACAGATGTCCAAAGTTTATCGCTTTTTTCAAGATGGCGACCGTACCACGTGACCAATGACGTCATAATTATAACGTGATTGTGCTATCAAAAAAGATACATACTATGGTGAAAATTTCCCGTCGATCGGACTTCGTGTTCCAGAGAAAATGATTTTTAAAGCGAAAAAGGGTGCAAAATGCCGGCGGAAAAAGAAAAATAATAACTAGAACTGCCACTTTATAACTGCTGGCAGTGATGACCGGGTACCCAGTCCGTCCGCCATTGACACAACTGATACAACATGAGACTTAAATCATAGTCGCAAAGTTTCGCATTTATCGGATAAGCGGTGCCAGAGAAAACATTATTTAATGGTGATACAACCACAGGCCTGCTTCGAGACGGCGCGGAACAGACGAGTTACGAACCGGGCAGCACAAAGCGTTCAATTTCCTTATTACTGGCGAACAGATTCAAATAATTAAATAATTCTGGCTGCCAAACCGCATGACCGATCAGGTTGAAATTTTAAACGTTTGTTTCGCATGTCGGCTAAATTACAAATGTGAAGTTTCGTATATATAGAAGCAGTGGTTCCAGAGTAAACATTAATTAATATTTATCCTTCAATCCAAGATGGCGGCCAAACCATGTGACTTATGACGTCATAATTTTCAACACATGTGCAAACACGAATGTAGACGATAAGCGCAAATTTTCGCTTCGCTAGGTTAAGCAGTTCCAGAGAAAACATTATTTAATATTTTTCTTAAAACCAACATGGCTGCCAAACCCTGGGCCCGATCGCGTTGAAATTTCAAACCCTCATTCCGCATGAGCGTTCCACCATAAACTTGATGTTTCACATTTATTGATGCAGTAGTTCCAGAGTAAACATTAATTAATATTTTTCCTTCAATCCACGATGGCTGCCAAACGTTAAGGCCGTACCTCAAAAGGGGGTGAGAACTTTTATTCGTCATGGAGAGGCGGTCATAGTGGTGGAGTTTCGCCTGGATCTGTTCAGTCCTTTCAGAGAAAAATACGTTTAAAGATATTATTTTTTAATCCAAGATGGCTGACGAACCATGTGACCTATGACATTACAAATTTAAATTCTGCTTCCAACTGGGTATTGGAACACGTTTCTGAAGTTTCGTGTTAATCGGTAAAGGTGCGTTTTTCTATCCAAGATGGCTGCCAAACCATGTGACGTGTGACATCATAATTTTTACCACGCATGCACAGACAAAGGTAGATGATAATTACAAATTTTCGATTCGTTTGGTTAGGCGGTTCCAGAGAAAACATTATTTAATATTTTTCTTAAATCCAAGATGGCGGCCAAACCATGCGACTTATCAATTCTAAATTAACAAACCTATATCGCCTTCCTGTCCTGAATATAGTTCTGAAATCTCCCCTTCATTGGGCCAACGCTTCTGGAGAAGAAGATGTTTGAAGGTTTTCGGGTTTTTTCAAGATGGCCGCCAAACCATGTGACCGATCAAGAACAAATTAACAAACTTGAGAAAGGACCTCATGGGGAATATATGTGTGAAGTTTCGTCTTAATCTGTCTTGCCCTTCTGGAGAAGAAGATTTTTAAAATTTATTCATTTTCAATCCAAGATGGCTGCCGAACCTTGTGACCAATGATATCATAAATTTAAATTCTGCTTTCCATCGTCGACCCGAACAAGTGTGTGAAGTTTCTTGAAAATCGGATAAGGTCTATTTTTCTATCCAAGATGGCCGCCAAACCATGTGACTTCTGAGGTAAAAATTTTTACCATGTATGCAGACTTGAGGGAGGAAGGCAATTGCAAATTTTCGCTTCGATGGCTTATGAAATACCAGAGAAAACATTATTTAATATTTTTCTTAAATCCAACATGGCGGCCAAACCATGTGACGTATCACTCGAAATTAACAAACTTGGTATCGCATACATGTCACGAATATAGTTGTGAAATCTCGCCTTCATGGGACCAGCGCTTCTGGAGAAGAAGATGTTTGAAGGTTTTAGTGTTTTTTCAAGATGGC
>NC_140970.1:22798877-22816377 GCF_056783735.1 Eptatretus burgeri
ATAGGCCGGCAGGAGAAAACAATATGCAAATATCCGGATGAGGATGACCTCGGGGGCGGAGCCACGCTCGCCCATTTGTTGGAGGAAAGGGGGCGTGAATCTCCCCGATCCTAGAATTTGCATATATCGATTTAGCACAGACGCGCCTGGAGGCCGGGCCAAGCCGCTCCGCGCTTGCTAATTGGACAGAGGAAAGTGGGCGTGTAGCATTTGTGATCCGAATTTTCCTCGGAAAGGCCGCTATTTGCGCTCGCGGCTCGGTGCGTATCGCTGAACGGGCCCAAGACAGCACGACTCTCAGTGTTCACAGGTGGTGCGGGAATGGCCGTAGAAGGAGAGAGGTGAG
This sequence comes from Eptatretus burgeri, assembly GCF_056783735.1. NCBI lineage: Eukaryota > Metazoa > Chordata > Myxini > Myxiniformes > Myxinidae > Eptatretus > Eptatretus burgeri. The sequence continues at coordinate 22,799,224 of NC_140970.1, forward strand.
GGTGGTGGAGGGTTTTCGGTGGTGGTTTGATGGTTATGATGCCGTTTGGCAATGACGGTGATGCGATGTTTGCGGGATTGAGTTGTGAAGGTAAAGGTCGTGGGTGTTGGCGTTGTTGTTGTTGTCTGAGGGTTGGAGCGTGGTTGTAGTTGGTGACGATGGCTGGCGTGGTGGTTAAGGTGGTTGTTGTGTGATGGCGATTGAGACGTGGTTGGTTCAAAATAAAGATAGAACAGAAAAACGGCTATCTCAAAGCGTCGCAGCCTGACTGAATCACATAAATTCCCTCTATACAACGGGTTTGGGGCTAACTACAGATGTACTTAGAGATATCTCACCTACGGGCCCTGAATGATGGTTTGCGAATTTCCACAGCCGTAACAATATTATCGGGAGTTTGGCACAAATAATGACATGTAACTTTTTTTTATCAATCATTCACATTTCTCTTCTCAGGCAAGAACAACAGATATTACTCTCAAATACAACAGTATTTCACCAAAATTTTACAAGAGAGTGAAATGGATATTATTCTGTACATCCCATCAGAGCTATGACCAAAACATTGAAGAACGTGTTGAAGTTGTTGAAACGAGGCAAGTTTGACATGTTTGAACAATTCAAGCATTTTGTTATTTCTGACAAGCTTTTTGATCTCCATAGCAACAGCATGCTTTCATTTACCAGCAATAAGCTCATCATCTTGTTTGGGACCATCTACATATTACATATTTAAGAAAGGCAGAATTAGTTAAGGTCCCTTTCCCCATATACTGCAGATCCAATATGCCCCCACCACCCTCCACCCCCCTCTCCTTCTCAACCACCACATTATTTTCCATCCACCTTCCACCCAATTCCCCTAGCCTCACTTATATTCACCCTTTGTGATTATTTGCTCAATTTAACCCCACCCCATTGCATCCATAATATGTAAACGGTCTCTTTGTGCCTTCTTCTTGGGATGAACTGTGTAGGCCTTATTTTTTTGCCGGTCCTTTCCGCAGCAAGTCTCCAAGCCTAGTTAATGGTCCTCAGGAAAAATGCTCTGAGAAAGGAAACTTCAGGTTAAAAAGCATTGCCTCTGAAGTTTACCGCAATCACAGAAGTACATTTTAATTGCATAGAAGTTGCCATGGGGACAATGGCATTGCTGTAAGTTATTTGTAATCCACAATGCCATTGTGAACAAAATTCCTGTAAAACTTTGTCATTGGAATCTTTCATAAAGGTTGGCTTGTTGGTCATTCCTATACCATACCCCATGATGCTGAGGTTCAAGGTACATGTCCAACTTCGTATGTCGATTTCTCCATTGTCTACTAATTTTCTTACAATTCATGTAAAAACACATGGTCTTCCCCATGCCTTTGTGGAGTATGCAATTTATATTCAAGCTCTACGATGAGCCTCAGAACAGTAAAAACACAGGTTGTTTATACTTAAACAATGTTGACAGAGATCTAAGGCTGTCTTAGCTGGTAATCAGGACTCAGCATCAGCAGGGTGGGTGGGTGGGTGGAGAGAGTGTGTGTGTGTGTGTGTGTGTGTGTGTGTGTGTGTGTGTGTGTGTGTGTGTGTGTGTGTGTGTGTGTGTGTGTGTGTGTGTGTGTTTGTTTGTGTGTGTGTGTGTGTGTGTGTGTGTGTGTGTGTGTGTGTGTGTGTGTGTGTGTGTGTGTGTGTGTGTGTGTGTGTGTGTGGGGGGGGGGGGGGAGGAGGAGGACTTAAGAAAGATATTTACGTTAACAACACTTGAGAAAGCAATAATTAATCGAGACAACAAAATCATATTGAATTCCAACAAAACAGTAACCAAAAATAAATTGAAATTGTTGCAAACTTCCTCTTTCATCTGAGATATGTGGCATGTGCATGTTTTAATCAGTACAGCATGGAAAGCTCGATAAGTAATTCAGGGATTATCAGTTCAGTTCTAGCCTTGATTGATCTTGCTGCAATCTGATATGGCAGTGTAATGTGTTGCTGTATTGGAATGCATGCCGCATTACATAGTGATGCTTAAAGCTTTTAGGATGACAAAGCAATCTTCCTTACATAATGAACTCACCAGTTGTGCTAAGCGCTGATGTGCAACCATGCCAGTGGCGAAGGCTTGCGCCTGGTAGGCCTGAGTCAGGCCTGTTGTAGATGCTATGGAAGTGGGGCTGGAGAAATGAGGCTGTGGAGTGGGAATCGAATCTGTGATCGATGGATTATAGCTGCCGTCCTGAGTTCCTTGAGTGTTACACTGTGACGAAGATGTTTGAGAAATATCTGCAGCGTCTTCAGCTGACACTGATTTTGATTATGGTGTCAAAAGGGAGTTGGGAGAAAACAGATGGAGATTTGGGGTGAAGAAAAGAAAACATTTATGAGTGAATTTCAAAAAGGTGGCAAGCACATCACTTAATGAGTTAAGCTGCAACAGGAAGTCCAGTGCGGGATTACCTGTTGAAGGCTTCCCTATTTGGTTCCCCACAAATAGTTCAGCTTTGGCATCATCAGATTCCACATGCCTCCACATGCCAGAGACCATTTCTTGCTCTACAATCCCAGCTGTCATGGAGGCAGGCTGGAATTCTGTCTGAGACTCTTGTTCTTGAGGTTGGTCGAGTCGGCGAGCTCGGGCCTCTGTCCGCTGCCGCTGAAACAGTGTGACACGATCCCGCAAGGCTTTTGCCACAGTCTTCACGTCTCCCTCATGGATGATGTTTGAAGCAACCTGCGTGCAGACATTCACATAAAAGGTGTGGCTTGAATATGGATAAGGTGATGGGGATCATAGTGCTAAAACAGCCAGATTGATAAAACAATGGTTGTTTTACAGCACATTTACATTGTTGCTGTTTCGGATAGTTGAGCAAGCAGAGTAACAAGTTCTGCTTAGAGTGCAAGCCTGATGAAAGCTCGCAAACAAAGTGAAGCTGAAGAATGTGACTTCTCAGTCATATTTACAGGCAGGGTTGTAACGAGGACTATGGGTTGTGGCATTTTCTCTTGTACCATCATGGCATTTCTCTATCTTAATAAACATTGAATCATGGCCATTTTAGCTAATAAAACATCATCATATTACTTGGTAACCATTTAGTTTGTCTTTCTTTGGCAAAGCCACTATCAATGACTTTCATATTCGCACACATGAGGGTCTAAAGATCTGTTGGTCCATTTATGGGCTTCTGAAAGCACAAAGCTCAGAGAAGGGCAAGGTTAAATTGATGGTGGGGTAGTGGGGCAACAACAGGCAAGAGGATAAATCAACAGGAAAGGAAAGAGAGAGGACAGAGAACATGAGCACTGAAAAGAGTAAGGAAGAGGATTAGGTTCGGAAAGATTAATGGGAGTAATAAATATCATGGGTTAGAATTGGGGATGGTGAGAGATGGCAGTGTACTGCTTGCTTGAAGCTCTGGAGGGAAGAGTGAGGCAGAAGAGGCTCTGGAAGACAGTTCCCTAGATGGGAAAAGTGAGGAATAAATGAGTATAAGTGCGAGGTCAGCCTGGATTTTGGAAGTTTAACCAGGAGGGGATTACTGGAAGAAAGTATTCATCTTGGAGTTGCTGAGGATCGGAGAACTGAGAGCGTGGAGTGAGCAATATTGGAGAATATACTGTAGAAAATGAAGAACACTGACCTACCTGCAATATGAGAGCAGTAGAGCTGTGCTTCGGCCCCATCATGGGAGATTCCAATAATTGCAGTATTGCCATTGCAGTTATTTCCAACCATAAACTGGCCTCCTACTATCATGCTCTACTGTGATCTAGTATTTCTTTACCGAGACCATACCTAACAGCTTTAAGGATCAACTGCAATTGTCTTGGCACTTTCTTCTTCCCAAAACTGTCTTACTCATAAATGCTTGGTTCATCAAGCCTCCTCCCGTACCTACAGCACCATTTTCCTCCATACGGTAAACAACCATTCATTTCACCCCTTCGATGATGTTGGTCTCTGTATATCCATATTGGGAATCTTGAGAAGTCCAGTTTGCAGAGGTGCCTGCATGAAACAATCAATTCCTCTTCACGTCCATTAACGGTGTTAAACCACTCTGTTTCAGTACCTTCCCCAAAATCTCCTACATGTCTGCATCCTTCCAACCCCACCCCTTTTCTCCGTCCCTCTCTTCAGCATCTCTCCACTTCATGTCCCCCCTTTCTGAATCCCCATCCAAGCTTCCCCTCACCCCACACCCTGCCATATTCCTACACCTCATCCCATGTTCCCCCTCACACTGCCTCCTCCCAGCTTCCTCATAATCCTACCCCCTCTCAGCTTCTGACTCATCCCACCCTCCCTCAACGTGCCCCTCATCTCACCACTTCTCAGCCTCCCACTCATCCGGTGTCCTCTCAGCTTCCCCCATCGTCCCATGCCCTCTCAATTTCCACCTTGTCCTGCACCCTCCCAGATTCCCCCTGCCCCTTCTCCTCCTCCCAGGTTCCCCCACTATCACACCCTCCAACCCCCCCAGTCCCACACCCTCCCAGCTCACCCCCCCCCCTTTGAAGCTTATCCCTTGCCCTGCCCCCTCTCCTCTCCTTTCCACATTCCCGACGCTGCCAATAACGCCTCCTTCACTGTCCCTAACTGTGTGGACCTCAATTATCCGAAGCCTCCACTCCAACCTAATCGATCTATCAATACAGGCTGCTGCTGTTAAACTGGATTTCATCATTCAACAGAATCCTTCCTCCCACAGGACATCCCTGACTCCTCAGTGTCTCCTCTGGTTTGATTAACCTGAACTCCATCTTGGTGGCGAAGTTGCACTTCACATCAAGAACTCTATTTCTCACTGGAGGTGTGCTGCTCTTACACCTCGCAACCCTGAGGAGTAGCTTTGGCTGTGACTTCCCCTCTACTCTGACCTGTTGTTTGTCTGTGTGTTGTATGGTCCTTCAAACAGTGATGACTCCATTTACATATTTTTCTTAGCCAACATGGACCAAGCTTTAAACACTCAATGCAACTCTCTCTTTGTCATATTTGGTGATTTCAATTGTCACCATGCCAAATGGCAGGATGTTGGTACCTCTTTCACCAGCAATGGCACTTCAGCAAAGGACTTCTGCGACTTCATGGGACTGACTCAATCTGTGAACTTTCCCACTTGGATTTCTCCCAATGACAAATCCTTCCTTCTGTACTTAGTGATTACAAACTTCCCAGAAAATGTCTCCTGCTCTTCCTCTGCTCCAATTGGTTCATCTGATCATGTGATTGTGAGAGTCAACATCTCTCTGGCCATTCTATGAGCCGGCAAGTGTGGCAATTCACTCAGGCAAATTGGCAGGGACTGCAAGCAGCCATCTCACTTCAGGACTGGTCTCCTATATCTGCTGCCCCCGATGTTAACTTAGCCTGGAAATTTTTCCACAGAAACCTGCTCTCTCTTACGCAGAGATTCATCCCATCACATCCTCAGTTATCATACCCTTATTACCACCCATGGTGCACTGAATCCTGTGGTGAGGCAGTTGCTTTGAAACAACTTGCCTTCTCTTCCTGGAAGGCAAATCCAAAGATAACCTCAGATAATTGCAAAAAGCCTGCAACAAGTGTGTGTCCACTTTCAGGACAGCCAGAAAATAACATCTGGCCAAGCTCAAAATTGAACTCTCAAACTTGTCTCCTAAAAAATACTTCTTCTTCTTAAACTTGATGGCGCATTGTCAAGTCTGTCTCTGGAGGATGCTCCCCGTCCATCACTTCCCTCGCTTAAAATACCACCACAGCCAACTCCATTCATGAGTAGGACAGATGCCTCAATTCTGTGTTTATTTCCAAATATTGTGTCCCAACCCCTCACTCTCTGTACCCACCCTATCCAGTCAAACCAAACTGCTCCTGGACTCTGTCTCTTGCACTGGAGAAGTTGGAGAGGTTTCTGGTAACCCTCAACTCTGATTCGGCAAGTAGACTGCACGCATCAGCTCGCGTGTCCTCAAAACCCGCTATGCTGGTCTTGTACAATCTTCTGCTATGTTCACCCTATCATTTGTCTTCGGTTATCTTCCATCTGCATGGAAGTCAACCAAATCACTGCATTACATAAACTAAACAAGGTGCAAAAAACAATCCCCTTAACTACAGACATATTAGCTTACTTCCAATCATCCACAAGGTCATGGAATCCATCATCACAGTTGACATCAAGTCCTTTTCTCCAATGGCCTGATGTCGTATCATCAATTGAGATTCAGACCAGGTCACTCTACCATGGACATGCTGCTTCTGCTCTCACAACAATGGATGGGGCCCTCAATGTCAGACATGAGATCAGGGCCATCTTCTTCGACACATCTCTAACATTTGATACAGTCTGGCATCCTGCCTTGCTCTCCAAACTCTCTGCCCATAACATCAAAGGCCAACTCCACACATGGCATACTGACTTCCTCTACTCTCAAAGCCAACATGTGGCTCCCAGCAGAATTCTCTCATCTCGTATCCTTGTCAAGGCTGGAATCCCCAAGGCAGTGTTCCGAGGCTCCGTCCTATTCCTAATCTTCATCACCAATCTCTCTGACTGAAAAATCCTCTTTCTCTCTTTGTTGATGACCTCAACCTCGACTGTGACATCCCTCAGCTTTTATATAGGCAACCTACAGCCTCTTCACACTCTGCAGTATCAAATCCTGCCATCTAATTTCTTAACAATCCTCTTGAAGAAGTTCAGTCACTTTTGGGCCTCACTATCAGCTATGATCTTTCTTGGGAAAACCACACTTCTAAGTTGGCCTCCAAACTCAGTCACCAAATGGGCATCCTTTGTAGTGCAAAGTCCTTCCTTGGAACACCTAAACTCTTTATCCACCTACAAGGCCTTTACCCGCAGTTTGATGGAGTACTGCTCTCGCCTATGGGTTTGTGTCCCTGCCTCACACCTTGTCCAGCTTGATGTCATCGAAACCAAGGCCTTCAAGATCATTGGAATCTCCCACAATGAAGCTGAGTCAATGGGCCTATCACTTTGCCATCGCATAGATTATCTGTGCTCTATCTGTTTTCGACTGCCTCCTTTGTGGTTTTACATCCTCTGCTCTTTCAGTGCTCTATTCCCCACCCCATCCATGTTTCGACAAGATGCACATGGTCTGTCTGCAACCCCCTTCTGGTGAAACTCCCAAAATCCAGAATCACTGCTCACCTCCACGTTCATCTTTTTTCCACACTTGTAGAACCAACTTACACATTCTATTGAACCCCATTCTTCTCTCCATGCCTTCAAGATGGCTGTTCACCACCATCTTAAATCATCCCCATTCCAAGCCATGATCTTTTCTACCCCCATTAACCCTCCCCAAGCCCCATTCTTTCCAAATTTACAATTTTTCCTTCTTGAGAGATTGCTGCTGTACACCTTATCCTTTTCCTTCCTGACACCTTATCGACCATGTGTGTTCTTCCCTCTGCCCTCATTTTTCTGTACATCCCTCATTTCTTCAAGTCTCCCTCGATTTTGTACCTCAACTCTGCTTTTGCTGTGTCACCAAGGAAGAAACTTGGTTTTCAAGCTTTCCCCTTCTCTTTTTCCTATTCCTTTTGTTCTGTAACCTTCTGATCCATTCTATGTTCTAGCTTCTCCATGAACCTCGACTTTTTGTACAAAAAAAACATAATAAAACCGAAACATTTGGGCTTGGTAAGTTAGTACAACAGCATTATAAAGTTAATGCACAATAAGCTACCCATAATTGTGAAGATGACTCGTGCTCCTTACTGTGAGCCTTTTCTATGGCTGTCCCCTCCTGTGAGGTCTGTGAATCTGTTTCTATGGGCAGGTATCCCTCCATGCCAACTTCATTTTTCTCCATCCCAAGTGCTTCACTGATACCGGTCGGGCAATTGTTTTATTCAGGTCTTTTCTCCTGACTTGTTTGTCCACATTTGTATAATCTTTCTATGCTCTTGAATTTCAGGTTTTGCCTCATGATGATAAATGCTTTTTTACTGTCATGTCAGCAGTAGTACAGAGGAAGCTGTTTTATGTGTTGCACCTTCTACTATTGTTGTGTATCGTCTTCATTTTCACATGTTTAGATTCACAGAAACAAACCTCATAAATAAGCTCACATTGCAAAATGTAAACTTCTTTTTTTTTTTTTAACCCAACTCTTGTTCCTGAAAAACTCAAAAACTCAGGTCAGTGTGAAAACAACAAAACCAAGTCGACGGAGACGAGAGCAAGACCCACCATTTCCAAGGCAACTTGTTCTGGAATGTCCCAATCAAGGTCAAAGCTAAACTCTATGGCCTCGTTCTCCTTGTATCGTCCGCGAAGCCGCCTTGGATCTTCTACACGCAACCACAATTTGATTGTCCGACGTGTGCCATCATCTTCCTCGGCGAGCTCCACACGCACGCCTGTGTCCTCCGTGAAGAAGGCATGTTCTAACAGGTCTCGAATAGAGAACCTGGAGCAAGAAACACTATAGTAAAGGCAAAGCATGTAAGACCAGTTCATTATCGAGCACAAAAGGTAATAAACAGGGTATTCATGTCATTTTGTTACAATTCTGGAAATAAATCTTGGAGCATGAAGTATTTCAGTTTATTGGAAAAGGTGGAAAGGCACCGCTCAAAAAAAACAATACAGCAATAAAAAAAAATTGAGAAACCACCTGGCTCAGTCTGCAAACAACATAAAAACGACACACTGAATTGGCTTGAAGGGAAGCCAGAACTCATTTTAAATGTCACAAAATATTCACATTAGGCATGCAGTTTCGCAGCGCTGAATGCTAAAGCCATCTGTTTTGGAGATGTTCAGAAATGGTTGATGACGTGCATCCGATTTTGGCCAAAACGGAGTGATTCAATCAGGTAGATTTCATAGTAAAATGTTAACGTCATTCGAGATACCTCACTCAGGATGTAACATTAGCTGCACCCTGCTGCATGATAATCAATATTATAAAATTAGTGGAGCAAAGCAAATAAGTAAGTAAGTCAATAAATAAATAATGCATGCGACGAAAGAATAAATTAAATATAAATAATGAATAATAAAGGCCTGCTGATAGGCCCATCATTTCAGGCCTGTTGTTGAAAGAATAAAGCCTAAAAAAAAAGCAAAGAACAATAAGATTCCATCAAAAGGAAAATGGTACTTGCAAAATGGCTGCTTTAGCAAAAAGGCAGACGCATCAAAATGGCACCACGTCCTCTCGTAGCGGGTTGGTGGGCTTACCTCGATTGACTTCATCAGGAGGCTTTTACAAATTCCCTTGTTCCGATAAACAGACAACCCACCTTTCATCCTTGTCCTTCCGAATGCAATTTTCGATGATTTCCTTGACCTCAGGGAAAGCCACCTTGTCAAAGCTTGCCGGTTTCACCCCCTGTTGACAAAGCAGCAGACAGCCATCTTTCACTGCTCCATTTCCTGTCTGCATTTTGTGCCTTCGCCAGATTAGAGATGTGTTAGAAGGTTTATAGTTTCAAGCAAACACCGTTGTTTGAAGTGGAGACCACAAATCAACTGTGTGCCTGAGATTAAAACTGCTTTGTTGTTGACAAAAAACAAGGTTTTCAAAGTGCAAATAAATATATAACGTAGGCCACATGAAGGAAGACAACAGAACACGACTAGCTGAACTACAAAACATAAAGCATGTGGAGGGAACGTTGAGAAATTAACAGAACAGACAATGGTGCTGTGGTTGGAATAAAAACAAGGAAAGTAACGGGATTGTCAGGTCTCATCACTTTCCTTGTTTTCATTCTGGTTTTGATAAACGCTTTACTCTTTCTTATAAGGACGTTATTTGATAAACGTTCAAAATCCTCATCAAGCTATTTTGTGAGTTTGTGTTTTAATCATATCAGGTTCGCAGCATTGAATATGGACAAGCATACAGCGAGCTGGACCCCTATCAGATGTCCTTAACCTGCTCAAGCTAAAACGGCCTAATGGGATGCTCTAAAAGGCTGAGTATGTGAAGAGGTTCATCGATAGGCCAAACAGTTGAACAAAACATAACAGGAACAATAATAATATCGTTATAGACAAGGACAGACTAAAATAAATAAATTCCTGGTTCTTGTTGACATGAGGGACTTGAACTTGTATAAAGCACAAGGATCTCATCGGGAGAAGGCGGGGGGATAGTGCGAGCACATCGATGACAGAAATCCGCTCTCACAACGAGGGGGGGTTGAGGAAGAATCTCAGATTTCAACCTCAGAGTTTTTATCATCGTGATGCCAAGCCGTGAGAACAATAGAATGCAGGGAAATCCTTGGAATTCATTTTTCTTTTCCACAAAATGGAATCAAAAGATTGCTCTAGATATATATATATATATATATATATATATATATATATATATATATATATATATATATATATATATATATATATATATATATATATATTGAAGAGTCATGCCAGCCAACCATGATCAAGTGAGATGGTTGTGGTCACAAAGGCAGTCACACTTGTTTGTGTTTCATCCCAAATTCTACCAAATTAGGCCAATCATTCCAAAAAGTGGTATAAAGCCATTATCAAAAATAGCAGCATAATTCCACCAACACCAAAACAACCACTACTACTACTTCAACGGCCCCAATTATTCCCACCTTCTTGTGGGGTCGGTTAGGGAAGGATTTGGTCCAAGTCTCTCAGGAACTTGCTGGCAAGGATACGTTCGATTGCAGGTGGCAGAAATTTGGAATTTGTTCATTATGCCAGTGATAACTCACCTCCTCTTTGTGAAAGGCACAGTTGGATCTTTAACATCCACCAATAGCCAACGTTGGCAGATGTATCCTGCAGCTTTATCTCGTTCAGATGTACCATGCACAGCATGATGCCGAGTGAAACACTGGGGTGACAGTTTTATATCCGAGTTGAGATTCGAACCCAGGCCAGACAGTCCAAAGACATGTGTGCATACCTTTTAAAAGTACCAATGTCCAATTCCAACAACCACCAAAAAACAAAGCACCAATTAAGCTGTCAACCTGTAATGACGAAAGCCACCACAGCCAAGCTCCAGCCAAGTCATTGCAGCAAGAGCAGCAGATGTTAACTACGATGGGATGTCGCATAACGCTTGGAATCGAAACCACCATGACAGAAGTCTCAAGCAGCACAACCCCACAGCACTTGCTGCTTCAAAACCAGATTTAGTCGCTCTACATGGCTCCTCTCAGAGCCAAACTGAGAATCAACAGGACGCCAACCCACAAAACACGCACGCACGCACAAACGCACCCCTTATGATTGACCTCACCATTGCTCCTCTGCAAGACCTTAGTTCTTCACCATCCTCTCAGTATGCCTTTTTGACATTTTGCTATGTGTGCAAAAATTCAATGCTGATGCAATCTCCTCTACGTGACTTTCATTTCACTCGACCCTTCTGTCATTCTTATGTTATCATTAACTTGCACTATTGCATTAATTTGATGGTTGAAAATATAGCAAGATGAATTGTAAACTGGCACCAAAACCTTGTTCTGAGCATCTCACATAAAGTCACAGCCACAACATTACAGCAATGTAATGTATCTTGCGGAGTGAGAAGCCATTCATTGTATCCTCCAGACCACACTTGCAGTGTTAAATGGTCGTAATTTTGGGGCAAAATGGGGGAAAAGAATTTCATACATCGGGAAAAAGTAAATGGTCCGAGACATCAGTCACACCAATCCGTTTCTTTAGCTGAAGGGTTACATTTTGTACGAGAGAAGAGATGGAATGAGGGGGTTGCTACATACAAGGGGACAAACAAGGGGAGTAGCTCACTTGGTTGTGAGCTTCGCTTCTGACCTGTCTGGTTTGAGGTTACCATGACAGCTTATGAAATACTGCTTCCCTTCAACCACAAGAGGGCACCACAAAACAATCTTCCCATTAAATACCTACTTTATCTCGACAATGAGAAATGGGAGTTAAGCTACCATCGAATGATATTGTAAATAATGCGAGCATTGAACCTGTCGCTTCAGTGATGGTAGTTCAACAACATAACTTACACATGTTACAGTACAGTAATACAATTGATCGACTCGACAGGTTGTCAGTCACAACACAGTATTAATTTCAGTAATACGCACACTTATTCACCAAAACACTATTATTACTTTGTTTTCTTTTCCCAAGGATCAGACGTTATGTCGTTTTTTTTTCATGTTACAAAAGCAATTCTCATTGAATCACGAAAAATATACCGCTGTAAAGGCTGAGCCTTGTGCTATATGTAACGCCATCTTATTACATCTAGCCATCTTACTAAATCTGTCATCCCGTCGCCTAGCATCTGGCATTCAGCCCATCGCCTACAGACGTAAAATCGTCAGATATACGGGTTTTGTTGTTCAACTGCCGTCAGCAGAGTGATGAGAGGGTTGAGTGCTGGATGCTGGGATGACGTGCACGTACGTCCATAGAGGTCTATCCTCGAGCGAGACGTAACACCATAATGACGTCCGAGTGAAAGGAGCGTGACACACAAAGGAAGGGAAGGACAGACAGAGAAATCAGACTACTTTGATAAATAGATTACTATTTATTTAACGGCCAAATTATTTCGATTTTCTTGTGGATTCGGGTGGAGAAAGCTTTCACTAACTAGCTGGCCAAGCTTTACGATCGACTGAAGGTGATTAATACAGAAAGTTTTTCAGTGTACTGGGCATAGCAGCCACTCTTCACGAAAGACACCGCGGTATCTTTAACATTCACCAACTAATACTATCAAACAGGACACTCAGCTAGCTTAATGTCCATCCGAAGGACGGCATACATTGTGATGTAATGCCCTCCCTGCGAAGCACCAATCCGATATACAGTAAGTTGTAGGTATACAGTCAGTTCCAGAATCAAACTCAAAGGAATTGTATATTTATAGAGTATTTAATAAATCAGTTGTACATATTGACACATATGCTATAGGATAAATGGTCTCTTCCTGCATCAATGATGTCAGCACAGCCATTTATGATGCAAACAATCATATTCTGTGCTAAAGGGTGTTTGGCGCATCTTTGTATTTCAAGATAAGCCTGGAATGGCACCATGGAGATGCCACATAGCGTAAACAAAGTGTCAGTGCTGAATCATTGATACACATGCATAGCTAGAATTCCAGCACATGGGTTAGGCGATGGTTGCCTCATGCAAGCAACACCATTGCAGAGCTAATTTGTTAGTCAATGATTTATGGTCCTTCCGGTTGAAGCAATAAGAGAAGAGTTGCAGCCCAGCTTTGAGTTAGCAGGAAGTATGGTCATAGAGCCAGCAATGACTACTGCCTAGTGTGCTGTGAAACTCGTCAAAATACTAAGCTGGTGTGAGAACAATGTAACTTTTACATTAATATCACTGCAGTTGAACTTCAATTCCTTGGAATAGCCATAAAGCTGTAGAAAGGTCACTGATTGAATCTAATGATATAACCTGAAAGCCATCCTTGAATTATTTATGAACATTACTCTTTGTTTCTTGATTTCATTGTTTGCAATAAGTATCAAAGTCCTAAAGACAGACACCAGAAAGGATGTTTAAGTCAGTAGCAACAAGAATGACTGAACTGAGGTCTCTGATTTAGGTGAGATCTGATTCCAATCAGATCTCACCTAAATTTTTTGGAAGGGAAAACAATGTACAGCACATCCATTTTTTACTTCGTTGCATTGAAAAACTATCTTCAAACTTCCCATTTTATTCGTCTCCGACCCGAGAAACGGCTGTACGCACCGAGGTGACACGGCGGTATATCTGCGCGGCATTGTGGCACTCTGCATATGGATACTCAGATGTGGCCATCTCGAGCACGCACATCCCAAATGCGTACACATCGACACCCTCATCGTAGTGTTCCTCGTACATCTCAGGCGCCATGAACTCCGGTGTGCCTGAAAAAATATGGAGCAAAGGTTAATGGAGGGGAAAAAAAATTCTAAAGGAGAAAGAGAAGCAAAATAAGTGGAGATCAACTCAAGGATATTCATCTAAAAGAGTATAAAATAAAACTAAGATGACTTGGAACCTGAACAAAGGAAAAATTATACATTTGTTATTTGTGACAGGCTGATTTAAGGTGACATTTTGAAAATTGCACAGGAACAATTACCGTATTTACATGATTCTAAGGCGCATATTAATTTTTCATGATAAAAAGTAAATAAAGAAATACGAATGCAAGACACACCTTAATTTAGAGTTTTAATAACGATATGAGTTCCCTTATAAGGAACTACAATGCAGGAGGAGGCCATTAGGCCCATCAAGCCTGTACAATGTTTGCCAACCTATGGTTATTTGTCTATGTTCTATCCTTTTTTAAATGCTGAGCCTTTTTAAAGTCAAGCAAGCAAGCAATACGTGCCATTTTTAGTCTTTGTTATGACTCAGCCAAGGTTGTAACTGCCAACCTCCCAGACTCAGAGCAGAAGCTCAAACTATTATACCACTGATTCTTGTGAACTGCCCATATATTTAAGCTATAATATTTTACGCAAAGTTCACACAAAGCCCATCTGGGAAACTCTTGAATAAAAATGTCAGAAAAGAAAAAGAAACTTGAAGCAAGAGATCAATGACAGGTGTGATGAATCGTTTCCTCTTTTGCATAAGCGACATTAATTCTGATCACGTGGTTGATGACATGTTCTTTTCTTCCATTCCTATCATGCCTCTATTTATTTTCCAGAGAGACATGACACATGTCACTGTCTCTAATCTATCGTCTCTACTATTTATTGTAAGGTGCACTGAAATAAAATTAAAATCTCATTTTGTAAAAAAAAAATATAAAAAGACAAGAAAGGTTGCGCCATAGAATCGTGCAAATATGGTATATTCCATGAAAAATTGTTCATGTCATTTGTAATCCACATTCAGCTTTACAAACTTTGTAAAGTAAGCTATCATGTTTCTTCAACATCTGAAATTACTTTTGTAACAGTCAGTTGAAACTGTCTGATTATCTCACTAGTGGAGAGGTGCACAGTAAGTCAGCGATGTGCCAACCTCACCGATAACACTTTTGGCAAATGAGGAACGTTTGAGTGTGGCCAGGCCCAAGTCACCGATCTTTACCGAACCGGTGGGGCCAGTGATGAAGATGTTGTCACACTTGAGATCCCGGTGGATAATGGGTGGATTCCGTGTGTGTAGGAAATGCAACCCACGTATAATCTGGAGGCACCAACTTCGCATCACTTTAATCTTCATTTGTTTGAACCGCTTAAGATATCTATGCAAATTGGAAGGGGTGAGAAAGCCACGCAAGGGTAGAGGTTGAGGAGGAGGAGGAGGAGGAGAAGAAGGAAATGCTTTCAACCATCATCAATCATCCAAAAAATGTTTTCAACCATATATTGACACCATTTTTGGCAGGATAGCTCGACGAAATTATTCCTTAGCTTTCGGTTGTTTCGCTATGAGTTTGATCCATGGCAGAGCTGAATACAAGTGAAACTTCTGTTCTGATAAAGAGTTAGCAGGGAGCATAGCATTATGGAGTATGCTGTCCTTGAAACGGAATTTTAAGTTTACTGCCAAATCTAAAATAATTTATCCTTAAAATATCACATGGTATCTTTATTTCATATGCATGGACCCTGTATCCAGTGCCCACAGCCCTACCATTAGATAAAGGTGTGAGTTACAAGTTAGGACAAAAAAACAAGAGATGCATTTCAAGTAAAATATTAATTCGGTAAACAGGGATGCAAGAGAAAAGCTTTGTTTACTGATATATATATATATATATATATATATATATATATATATATATATATATATATATATATATATATATTCCATGTATGTACAGTATGCGTATACACAGTATATATATTTATAGGACCGTGTCCAGTGGAGATTGGGGAAATCCTTGTCACACTCCACATGTTTCGAGATATATATATATATATATATATATATATATATATATATATATATATATATATATATATATATATATATATATATATATATATATGTATATTCAGTGGAATCTGGATAATAAGTGTATGCAGTTATTTTTAGATTTAGTGAAACACAAGTGCACTTATACATATTCAACAAGCCATGCCCTGTGCTTATATAATGGTAAATGTTCTTCAGGTTGGCTGCATAGATGTCAATTTTTGCATTATTACAATTTCAATTGTCCATTCCTCGGAAGCAAACACTAAATACTTTTCAGTCCTCGAGCACGTATCCGTTTAAACTCCGCAACAAGTTCATTTTCCATGTCTGGGTAAAAGGCCCATCTTCCACCCCCTATCTTCTTCAAACTTTTCTCACTCTGAACAATTATTTCCTCATTCTTCACCATTCACATCAAAGTCCTCATGTTAAATCCGAATTTCTTACATGTCTGATACTGGTTCTTACGAGAGTTGTAAAACGTGAGAATCTCAATCTACTTTTAATGTGTATGTGATCAACGCTTCACAGGCGTGTCCATTTTCATTGTGATGAAAAATGTTTTACGAGCTTTTATCATAAAGGGTCGTAAAACACCCTTTTACAACCCTTGGTGAGCAACGTTATTTTGAAAGTACAACTCTTGGAGTTCCAGTACCAGATGTGTAAGAAATTTGGGTGTAAAGTTTATGTGCCAATAAAACACGAAGTACTGCAGTGTTTGAGTTGATAATATTTTCAGCTTTCAAAGCCTTATGATGACGTATTTAATTTATATGCACTAAATTTTAATGGAGAAATCAAATAGGGAGGCCCGTGTGCACTTATTTTTTGTCGGGGTAAATCTTGCAAAAATGCAGGAAAATGCTGTGGAAATAGACGAAAATCAGCAAATGTTGGGGTAAAATCCACGAGTGCTGGCGAAAAATCGGCAGCTGATAATAGATGTGGTGAATGATGTCATTGTGTAATTAGTCCATATGTAGCTACAGTATCTGCTAATTACACTAATAGATATGCTGAACGTTTGCATTCTTTAACTCACAGGACATGCCATATTTCCTACCTGCAGTTAGATTATGCTGAGCGTTTTTTAAATGTAACAGCTCAGATGGTGCTGTTTGTAACAATATAGTGATTTACACAAAGATGCGCTGAATGTTTCCATTGCGTAATGTCCATATGTGGCGACCTGGTAATTACTGGATACATCAATAGATGCTGTTAGAGTTTTCATTGTGTAAGTAACTCATGG
>NC_140970.1:22826377-22891377 GCF_056783735.1 Eptatretus burgeri
CTTAGCCAATGATGCTTTAGACTCAGCCATGCATATTATGACCATTACTCGTATGAAAGCCTGTCAAAAATGATGGGTTGGAATTATTTTATTTGAAATATTCAGACTGGAAGATATGATGTATTGAAACAAGAAAAAGCATTAATTTAAAAGACAACGTGTGCAAATTTTACCCTATTTTCTTTATCTTCTGGGACCTTTCATTTCGACGGTACAGGCCTCGTGAGCATGCCAAAACCTGAAAGCCTCTGCCGAATGTTAGGTGTGCTTCTATCTTCTTTATTTATGAGACATCACATGCATGTAAATGAACACTCGTTTTACTCTGCACGTGTTACACATCATGTGCAGTGAATTTCACCTCCCTGCACATTATGTTTATTGTTGTTTTTTTTTTTAAAACGCTTCTGTACACCATCACTGAGGCCCAGTTGCAAGTCACCGTCTACATTTCCAAAAGAAAGGATGTAATTACTCTTTAATAGAAAATGTTTTTTGAGTTTTTTTATCCTGAAAAAAATAGACCGAAGTGAACACACGAGTCGTGTTAAAAGCTTGGCCTTTAAAACCCTTCTTAAATCATCCTTTTGAAGGGGGACAGACATCGCACAAAGAAATACTTGTGTATTTGTTTATATACTACTTTGTACAAATACGTAATGGTGTCGGGGACAGAATCACCATCTTCTGCTGCCGCCTTTCTGGTCTTACATGCTTTGCTCTTTCCATGTTTTCTCCCCCTAAGATTCTGCAGGACTCACATTGTGGTTTTTTTCCAACGACACACATTTCTCCACCGACACACATTGTGTTTTATATGGTAGATTATTATTTTTAATATCATTATTATTATTTTGTAATAAAGTCAATATTAATATTATGCAATTGTCATTGGATGGAATTGGTTCATTAATTGGCTGTTCTTAGAGCACCCTTATTCTGGACATTTCCATCTTTCTGTCCGCGAAACTTTGGTCAAGCCTAGGGGCTAAACCACTCAACCGATTCCAATGAAATTTGGTAGGTAGGACCAATATTTCTGGGAATCGTGTGCTTTCGAATATGGGACCCCGGGCCCTAGCAACGGCCCTTTAAAGTGGTCAAAAAATCAAAAAAAAAATCGAAAAATCGAAGTTTAGAGTTCTGTGCGCAATCTATCGAGCTCCCTTCATACCAATTTGCAGCCCTAACAAAAAATATTTGTAGGAGAAGATAGGTTTTGGGCGAGTACATGTCGAACATTTCAGAAACGGTTAATTGCGAATATCTCGAAGAGAAAGAGACTGATTTTGATGAAACTTGGGTGAAATGTGTACAATGTGGCTAGCATGTACACAAAAATGAATGGTTGCTATGTACACCTCCGTTGCTAAGCAACAGCTAAAATACTTTATTGTACATCGTGCACTTATTGTGGACTGTACAAAAAAATCAATACCTCCGAAACTGGACCTCCGAGGGACCTGTTTTTTTTGTGCCCTCGGAGAATGTCTTACAGCATCATATAAAAAAAAAAAATCTTTAGCGAATAGATAAATGGAATTACCAGGGCTGCCATTTGTTAGAGTCTCTTTTGAAACATGCCTGAAATTTCACAAGGCGGGTTTCTGGGCGCAAACTAAGAGGGCTGTGATAATAATATTTATTGTGCTAAATTGATTGATAGCATGTACATGAATATCGGCTAGTCGCGTCGGCCAGCTTTCCATCTAGAGCGAGCAGCCATGTCGCCTACCGGCTTGTTTGTGATTATAATAATTTTCCTTCCGGGAGGTGTGAGGACTAGTGACTCTTAGTCTATACACTGCCCGGTTTGCGCACCAGCGACTGAGATTATACAACGCCCATGTGTAAATACGCGTGTATATGTCCAATCTTCTCCAGATTTCCCTCAGGCGAGTATTAAACGATGCTAGCGATCATTAGGAATGGGGCTGTTGTCGAATACAGGTCACAATTGTGCCGTAATGGTGTCAGGGACCCCAAGACACAAGCTATATATAATCTGATGGCTAGAAAAATCAGATAGGCAATGGGATGCATCATTTATGCGTAGAGACCCATTTAAGCACCTTTATTAGCTAAAGGTCATTACGGCCTAGCTACTGGCCTACCGAGAGGCCGAGCTAGTCGATGGTGGATGTGAGAAGCATAGAATGCCTCAAGGACATCGGGTTTCCTCCAAATCTTTTTTCAGTCTTGTGTTGGGCAACCTGTAGTGACAGTTTAAAAAGAATGTTGGATGGAATTGACTGAATTGTTTGTGGTTGTAATAATTTTAACTTCTGGTAGGTGTGTCCTGGCCATGAAACACCATGATAAGCTATTTACACACCAAAACATAGTGTTTGTCCAAAGCAGAAAAACCCCTGGAGGAGGGAGGCAAATCGGGAGGGGGAGAGAGTGAAAGATAAAGCAAATCAAAGAGAGGAGAGGAGAGGAGAGAGAATATCTTCTTGCATGACCAAATATAGAACTTATAAGTGGACCGTGTGGAAAGTCACGGAAGTTAAATGATTTATTGGAAGAGTAGAAAGCATGATGCCATAATCTGAGAAAATTGGATCAAAGCAGTCCTGGATACTGGTCATGAAATGTTAGAGGGAGGGGGGTGGGGAGTCTGGAAAAATAAGAAGGTGGTGTGGGGAGTGGGGGGGGGTGGATGGTGTGTCATATATATTGTTATGGCTGTGGAAACTCGCAGAACACCATAAAGGTCTGTAGTTCAGTTAGATCGATAAGTCTGTGTTCAGTTCGATTTCCCCACCGTTGTTTAATGGGATTTATTCGTGTCACAGGGCTGTGATCCTTTGAGATAGTGTTTTTCTTTTCCTATCGTTATTTTACAACAACCAACATCGCTCCCAAATAACGATCAACGCCAACCACGCCACCATCACCACCACAAAGCACCACCAACCACAACCACGATCACCACAACCACCAACATCCCCACAAACAACGAACAGCCGCCTTCACCACACCACCTTAACCACCACCGCCCAACCACACCACCCTCACGACCACCACGAACGCCAGCCACACCACCAAGACCACCACAAAACGCCAGCCACGCCACCATAACGTCAACCACACCACCACCGCATTTCCACCTCAGCACGGTTGCGAGAAGCCTGGCATTCATCGGGGGAGAACGGACGACGGCCTCACCCCCCCCCCCCAACGGCTAACACGTGCGGAAAAGGAAGCAACGATCGCCTACAGAAGTACTCAACGAAAAACCACGATTCGCCGAGGAAAATGCCCTGTTGCTGGAAGCTTCGCGCGTGTGCTGGAAGGGAGGGGGGCGAGGAGGAGGGGCAAGGGCCGTGGAGATAAAAGCGAGCGCTGAACGCAGCGAAATGTGTGTGTGTCGTCGAGAAGAACCGAGTGGTGGGTCGTCGAGGAGAAGCAAGTGGAGAGGCGAGTGGAAGTCAGTCGGTGAGGAGCTGGAGAGGGTCCAAGAGGGACGCCCAAGCACATCACCACGAGGGTGGAGGTAACCTGCGGCAGCCTCTTGGAGTTCCTTCGGTCAACCAAGCTCCTTGGACATAAAGACCCTAAGGGGTCCAGTCTGACCCCCTTGTCTTTGAGGGGGTCTTTTCCTTGCTTTTGTGTGAATGCTGATGGCGCCGTGTCTTGTGAAGTAAAACTGTTAAGTGGCTGTACATAAATTGCTTATAGCCGGTTGTAGTGCTTTGACTTTGTTTGCTTCCATACCTGCATAATTGACTGTATATGTGGATTGAAATAAATGTGTTTGTGTGAATGTACCCCGTTCGTCGCGTCCTCCTTTCACCACATTGGAATGCCATCTTGCATCGCGGAATAATAGTTGGGGTTTTAAACACCCGTTAAATAGAAACGGATCCGGTGAGGTCGGGCGATAATACCCGCTCGGTTATCACTACAGAACGGAACGGACCACTTAAGCGGTTTGTGTCCCAAGCCGACCTGCGCCGAGGTACGGTCTCCCGGTTAGCTATCCGCGCGGGTACTTAGGTATATCGAGATTCGGCGATTGACCCTATCCTGCACGGGTAGAAAATTGGCTAGGCTTTGGTGGGGTTGAAGACCCACCTGTGACAGGCTTCGGGCGTTGCTCCGGAAGGTCACGACTGAATTGTCCGTCCGGTGGGCGAGCTGCTACTATTAGTGGAAAGCGGCAGTTCGCACGCCGGCGGGCTCGAATTCGTAACAATATATATATATATATACATATATATATATATATATATATATATATATATATATATATATATATATATATATATATATATATATATATATATATATATATATATATATATATATATATATATATATATATATATATATACATATATATATATATATATACATATATATATATATATATATACTCTTATATATATATACTCTTATACATCGACACCAATTTATCGTATAACCAAAAAGCAAAATCACCAATCACATTTATTTTTCGTAATGATTCTGCACTTCTATGCCACAAGGGACTGATTTTCTATAAAAAAAAACAATTTTTGTCGAGAAATTTTTGGTACATGTCTTAAAAACCTGCTCTGCTGCTCTTGCAATTCCTCTCTCTGCCCTTTTTGCCCTATCATTTGCCCTATGTCATTTTCCAACTGCTTGAAAATTAGCGAACATCACTGGATTACATCTTCTTCTTATTCTTCTTCTTCTTCTTCTTCTTCTTTCGGCTGCTCCCGTTAGGGGTCGCCACAGCGGATCATCTGTATGATCCGCATAGTGATTTGGCACATGTTTTACGCCGGATGCCCTTCCTGACGCAACCCTGGTCGCCTCTTACGACACAGGGATATGGTACACAATTAAACTGATCCCCTTAATGACAGATCCATCAGTTTACTTACAATCATCACAAGGTCGTGGAATACATCGTCATAGTTGATATGAAATCCTCTCATTTCTCCAACGTTAAGCCTGATATTAGCTTAGTGGTTAGGGTGGTGGCTTGGGATCCTAGGGTCCTGAGTTCAAGCCCCATTAGCCGCTGAATTAATACATCAGGGGATTGACTCAGCCTGTATTCCTTCTGAGGTCAGCAAAATGAGTGCCAGTGTATACTGGTAGAGGGGCATTGCATCAGCGACACCGTCGTGCTTCCAAGAAATGATATCTACCCCGGCAGCCAAGCTACCATACGCAAGAAGAAGATTTCTCAAACGACCAATTTGGGTTTCAGACAGCTCACTCTACCTTGGACATGCTGCTTGGAAAATAGCTAACAGCCCTCAATGTCAGACAGGAGGGCAAGGCCATCTCTCTGGGCATATATTGTGCTTTTGATACAGTCTGGCATCCCACCTTGCTCTCTAAACGCTCTGCTTACGGCATCTCAGGCCAACTCCATGCACGGATTGGTGACTACTCTCATAGACAATGTGTGGCTCTCAATGGAATCCTTTAATCTCCTCTCCCTGTCGAGGCTGGAGTGCCCCAAGGCAGTGTTGTGGGCCCAGCCCTTTTCTGATCTTCATAAATTACCTCTCTGACTCTGGAAAATACACTTTATATCTTTGCTGATTACTCTACCCTCTGCTGTAATATCCCTCATCCTTCAGATAGACAGGCTGCAGCCTCTTCCCTCTCTTTGACCTTGACAAAAATAAAATCACAAGATGGTCGAACACTTGGAATTGAATCCTGACAAATATTTTCATTGGTGACTCTTCACCTTTTCACCACCCAGTACGTGGACCCGTGACTTTTTGGATATATATCACACTTCATATTCCTCTCTGAAAAGATGGCCTGTCAAACCCAAAATCTACTTTCTTAACAATCCTGATCTTGAGGAAATTCAATCACTCCTGTATCTCCCTATCAGCCATGATCTTTCTTGGGCAAACGACATTTCGAACTTGGCCTCCAAAGCTAGCCACCGACTGGGCATCCTCCATCGTACAAAGTCCTTTCATGGCACACCAACTATTATCCATCTACAAGGCCTTCATCCGCAGCTTGATGGTGTACTGCTCTCCCCTCTGGGCTTGCTCTCCTGCCTCACATCATGCTCAGCTTGACACCATGGAAGCCAAGGCTTTCAAGATTATTGGAATCTCGCGTGATGAAGCTGAGTCTATGGGCCTATCACTTTGCCATCACAGACAGGTCGGTGGTCTCTCCATCTTCTGCTGCCACCTTTCTGGTCTTGCACCCTTTGCTCTTTCCATGATTTGTCCCCCTAAGATTCTGCAGGGCTCACATGGTCCACCATCAACCCCCTTCTGGTGAAACTCCCAAAATCCAGAATCACTGCTCACCTCCGTGCATTTGTTCCTCTTTCTTTCCTGCCTGTGGAATCAACTTCCACATTCTCTTCAATCTCATTTTCCCCTTCAGATCTTCAAGACCATCATCTTAGACCATACCCAATCCAAAACCATGATCTCTTCTTTCCTCGATACCCCCCCTCCCCTAACCCCACTCAAAGCCCTCCTTCAAAATTTACAGCTTTCCCTCTTGAGATTTTCCTTCTAATGTATCCATCTTGTCCACCCGATGTATCCTCTCCTGCCCCTAATACCTCCCCACACCCATTGTTTGTACAAGTGTCCCTCTATCTTGGTCTTCAACTCTGCTGTTGGTGTCCCTCCCCCCCCACCCCCACCCCTCTCTACTGTTCTTTTTGTCCTGTTGCATCCTGATCCGTTCCATGTACCTAGCTACATGGAATGGATCTCGCTCTTGCACAAGTTGAGACTATGAATACAATAAAAAAACAATATTATAATCTTTTTTTTGTTTATCATTGATGAAGCCAACAGCATGATGTTCATGAAGTTGTAATTTTATCTACTCACATGTTCATGAACTACTCGTAGTATATCCATTTATGATGCAACTCGTTCACAATGATCCTCCAATACATTGAACTGTAATAGTGGTAAAGAAGCTATGCACTACAATATTAGCTGAATGTGTGTTACGGAAGCATCCTGGGAGGGCAGGGTGAACTAAAACACATGAAGGGGACAATAGCACAAAACTCAGAGCAGAATAATGAAGTCATTCAATTGTCAAACATAAAATTAGAAGAATACTGGTGTCCGTGAACGCTTTAATTTTGGTTCACAAAATCCGTGACATGTGTTGGTGGACAAGTTAAACAACTTTATTATCAATTAAAGGTTGATAAGAGAATGTTTACTGTTGTGGGAAATGAGATGCAGTTGATTTCGCGAATTAGCCCTTCATCAGAGCAAAACGGTCATGTCTACCTCAGTTTCCAAGGCAGTAAATATACTCATTAATATATAATTGATAAAATCCATTGAAGATGTGACAAAATTTCCACAAATTGGTGAAATGATTGACTGTGTCATACTCAAGAATGAGGTCCTTGTTGTAGCAAGAAAGCAGTTCTGAAATATTTCACTACTTTGAAAACCAAGTACAGTATAAAACAAAAATAAAGGATGGGATTGTGAAAGAAGGTTAGGTGGCAGACATCTATATATCTCCATGGCTCCCTCTTCTTTCGCAGACTTCTCACGAGGCTGACCGCCTCTAACAGCTAATTATGTGGTGGAGAAGCAACTTTTAATCCCGGTCATAGGTGGAGTCAGCCGAGCACCTCATGGAGTTGGCTATCACATAATGGTTTACTCTTACAAAAGACAACATTCACCAGCAAACAACGCCAGTGGGCATCCCACCCGACAGACGGTGCATATTTTAATGCAGTGGCCAGCCTGCAAAGCACCAGTTCAAAAGTTTATAGTTGGGTCCGCAATCAAGCCGGGAGAGCCTAAAGGTAACTTCATTACCTCTGAGCTATCTTTTTTGTGTATGCATTCCCTCCGCTGGAAGGTGGCAGCTCAGAAGTCACACTTTTGTGTATGCAAGTAATACACTCCTGACAAAAAAATAAAGTTTATATTGGCAGTGATGGCTTTTATGTTGTATGACTACCATTCACTATAATACAAGCTTACACGTCTGATCATTGACCAAACCAGATGATCCAACCATTGCTGTGGGACGTTGCATCATTCTTTGACCAGGGCCACATCCAGTTGATCAAGAGACTGTGGGAAGACTTGGAAACAGCAACCACACCTCCATAGGATGTTCCAAGCATGTTCAATTGAAATTTAAGTATGGAGATTGTGCAGGCCAGTCCACATGAGTCCTGATGTGCAGCACTGACAACATATACACGAAGTGGACAAATGATTGTTATCCATAAATGAAGTTGGGACCCTTCTGTTGGGCGAGAAGGATGAATAAAGACATAGTGATCTCATCCCTGTTTCTGACACCGGTCATAGCACTCAGTCTACTTGAATGCCAACCCAAACCATCAATTATAAAATTCCACCCTGAACTTTTACTGGGAAGGCAATGGCAAACTACCCAGAATTTTCCTTGCTCATGAAATGCCTGGACTGTTCCTACTAATCCTCTTTTAGAGAATGGTGTTGATCACAGTGACTATTATAAGTGTCCAACAGATTGCTGCAGAAGTTATTGAGCTGTCTTGTCTAGGTTCGATTTCCAACCTGACTATAAACTCATGTCGGATTGGTGCTTTGCAGGCAGAGCATTTTATCACAAAGTACACCATCCCTCAGATGGTGCTCGGCTGGGTATCCTGTCAGCTTGAATTTATTGGTGGATGTTAAAGACCTTACAGTATCTTTTACAAAGAGTAGTTAAGTTACCACCAGCACCTTGAACAAATTACTGCTTAAACTGTGGTTAGCAAGTGGTCGGGTCTTCTAACATTGTCCTTTACTCCACGTTACAATGCTTGCTATTTCAAAGTGTGGTTGTTGTGTAGGCTGCAGCTCAAACTACAAATCCATGGTCCCAGGTTTTCACATATCACGTGTGAACGGCTGTCTTTGGCTATGAAGGGCAAGTCAACAAATCTACTCACAGACATCTGAACCAATTTCTGGCTTCCTCTGCTGCAGGTGGGGTGAACCTTTCCTAGTCAGAGGATCACAACAGCTATTGTTAAACTTGCACTTGGCCGCTTATATGCTTCGAGTGATGTGTGAATAATTTAAACAACACATATGCAGATAAGTAATGTAATTAATCATTCAGAATGTTGTTACTGCACTGAGAAAAATGATTGTGATGTCACTAAACATCCTAATTCTTGATACTACTGGAACAAAGGGAACATAGGAAGTCATATACGTACATTTAAAATAATACTTAAAACAAGAAGCTGATACTCTAGGTCCCCCACCTTTTGGGTGGTATGAGGAATAGATCTGTGTTACATGAAAGCTAAATCTGAAACGGTTTTTGAAATATGGCATACACAAGCCAAGTTACCGAGATGGTTGCCACGGCAACATAATTCAGCCAATCACAGTTGTTATCTAATCAGGTTGAGATAATGTCATGAGGAATAGATATCTGCAATATGAAAGCCATGTAGTTTGACTTCTCTATTTGGGGGGGGGGGGGACAAGCTTAATATTAATAATGGGAAGCGAAGTCTGACTTCCAAAATTACCATTTGTTAATGTAGTTCCAGTGTACATGAAATCACAAATACAGTTTACATTCATTATTTAATCACCATTGTTTTTTGTTTTAGCCTAATTATTTGACATTTTTAGCAGCCACCGCCAATACTGTATTTGCATAACAACAAATTATTGAATAAATTTTTTTTTTACGAGCACTTTATAAATCATGTCTGCCATACATAAACATGTTAATATAAATGCTGTTCTTACCTTAATGACTGATGTAGGTGCAATCGTTTTTCCATTCGATTAGTGTAAATGGCCACAATGTCCTCTGGAATCAGCTTCACAGTTAAATCACCTTCTATGTGAAGAAGAGCCAGTGAAGAAAATATTTCCTACACCATGGTTGAGCGCAACCAGTTTCTAATCTGTCTCATTGCAGAAACGCTTTGTTCAGAAGTGGCCATCCCAACTGACAATGTGAGAGCTAACTGGATGAGCTTGTAATAGTTTGGGCACATTCTCTGAGACAATTCTTGCTGAAATCTCTGAAGGGTAACAACAGATTCCATGCTGGTAAAAAGGTCCATTTCTGCAGCTACAAGCGAAGGATTTATTTTGAGTGGGTCTGCATATTTCTGCAAGAGTGGATGTAGATGAATGCCATTTTTGTGACATCTCAACAATGAGTCACATGCTTCAGCAATTTCCATTGATTCTTTTGGGAATCGTCTCTCTAACTCTTCAGTTACAGCATCCAAAACAGGAATGTACAACTGCTGATACCACATATATTTTTTGAGTTTGGGTTACAGTTGCGGGTGCTTCATGTGCATTTGTTGCCGCTTCTACATGCTCTCTTTGACCCAAAGTTGTTGGGACAAAGAAGTCTGTAAGAGCTGCCAAGAGTTTCACTGCTATTTTTCTTTTTGGCAAGTGATGTGTCTCTTCGTCTGGCACTGCAATGTCAACACTTCAACACTTACCTGCCCAACATCTTTTTGCTTTAGACCCAATGCTGTCTGCATGTTGATAAATATCTGATGATTGATTGGCTCCGCAAACACTGAATACAATTTCTCAACTACATTTAGAAAGCCCATAGCACTATGACTCACTTTACAGCACTTCACAAGGACGAGGTTGAGTTTGTGTGCCATGCAATATACATACATTGCAAATGGATGGTCATCTTTCATTCGCTGCTGAACTCCAGTTACGTGTCCTGATATAACCGCAGCACCATCATAAGATTTTCTTTTTTTAATGTTGAAGGCTTCAGTCACGGACTAAATAGTCCTCATTGAGGCCAAGCCTTAAATAAAAGAACTGCATTGATAGAACAGTAAGGAAAGAGAGAATAATCTAAGAGTTTTTGAGAAAATAAAAAATCTGCTTTTTGAAAAGGGGAAGGTCATAAGTGTTTGGGAAGATGTGAGAAGATAGAGTTCCAGAGTTATATTGGGCAACTATCAGCACATTTTGCAATCCATTTATCTCCAAAGCTTTCGTTATGGCAGTATAAATGCCTTCTGCATTTTGGGGAAATGAGCAATTTACAAAGCACAGGAACCTTTCTCTGATCTTGATGTTTGCTGCATATCTGATACAAACTGAAAGCTGCTCTGTCTTAAACGATCCGGGTTCATCTACTATTATAGCAAAAATCCTGGTGTTATTCACTGCCTGTACAATTTCTTTGAGAACTAAATCTGCCCAGATCTGTAGCACTTCGTTTTGAAATTCAGGACTTGTGCAATTAAAATAATTAGCCTGCATTTTATTAAAAGTTTCGTCATACTTTGTAAAGAAATCGCAAAATTCAAGGAAATTCCCTTTCAATTTAGATTCCTTTCCCTCATTGTGCCCACAAAACGGAAAGCCAAGCTTTGAAAGTAACTTGACAATGTCACAAACCTTTACGAGGTAATCCCTGTTTCTCTCAACAGTGCTTTGATGACTTTATGAAAGCTGCACTGCCACTGATCCTGTTTCTTCGCTATGTTTGAAGCATTGCCACTTTTCCATACATTTCAAATGAACCTGGGAGATGGCATGGTTAGACAATTTTTCTGAGAATTTCTTCCAGTCCTGCATGCCTTTTTTGATAAATGAACGCTCAGCGTGGCCTTTTTCTGAGTAGAAGTGACGACAGGGAAAGCAGAACACAGCACCTTGTTGAACAGAATATTCAACCCAAAGGAATTTGTTGTAGTGGAAAACTGAAAAAGAATGACCGTTTTTTCCAAATATTCTCTTTGGAAAATCAGATGTGGCTGATTCGGCCCAATGCTTTTTTCTCTGAGACATGTATCGTTTACGTTTCTCACATCATCAACAGAATGTGTGCTGAATAAAAGCTAAATGTTCAACGGTTTTTGAAATATCACGTACACAAAAGTACATGGACAGATGATCGGTCGGTCGGACGGAGCTCATTTTCATGTCCCCTATCTCCAACCTCGTCGGAGGGGCAGGGGACAATAATTCAGTCATTATACAAATATCAATTTTTAAGTCACTTACCTAATGTAACTTCTGAGATTGCCTCCTTTTGATGTGAGTGTCCATGCTGGGTGGAACACTTGTTGCTATTCTTAATTTGTTTCCGAGTTCAGTGATAATAGCTACAAAACATACCAAACAAAATATCACCAAATGGGCTGATTTAACCGATGTTGTGGGCCGGATGTTCGCCATGCCTACTCTATACCATTTGGAGCTTTCTCTGAGTGCTCATCATTTAACCAGTCATTGATTTTGGAATATTTCCTACTTTCTCAATTATTGAAGTTAATATAAAGTGTTATTTGTAACATTTTGGATGTCCCTTTTATCACCAGGACTTTGCTGCTCATATTCCTTGCTGGATATTCACTCACATTTCTTGTTTGTCTATCTCACTGCTCTTTCTGTACTAACTTTTGTTTTATCTCATAAGCTTCCCCAGTCTGCCTGAAACCCAGTTCCTTTGCATAATTTAAAAGATTTGTACTTATATTTAATGTAAATCGTTATTTCCTTGCTCAGCTATGCAAGCTTATTGATACTGCTGCTTTTCCCTTTTTACTCAGAAGATACTGCTTCAACATGTTGGAATGTGTTAGTAATTTAAAAAAAAATTGTTGTTGATGTCAGGTAAAAGTGTAAAATGATTAATGACAGAGTGGAGGTGACAAATAGGAAGAGATTTGGAGAGAAGTAGAGAAACATCTGTGACATAAACCAAAATAAAGTTGAACAAGGATGAAAGTGATAAAAATAGATGGTGAAAGAAGAACAATACCAAAAAATTCTCACATTTATCCTACGATATTAAATAA
This sequence comes from Eptatretus burgeri, assembly GCF_056783735.1. Classification (NCBI taxonomy): domain Eukaryota; kingdom Metazoa; phylum Chordata; class Myxini; order Myxiniformes; family Myxinidae; genus Eptatretus; species Eptatretus burgeri. Next base: position 22,839,165 of record NC_140970.1, read on the forward strand.
GGCAATTCCCTGTATGTGTGCATGTATGTCTGAAAATTATCGAAAAAAAAACAGGGCTGGGCCGATCTCCACCAGATTTTGCAAACGTGTTGGGGCGACCGAGGGTCAGGTCATGGGCACAACTGCCCCCCTCACTCCAACCCCCTGCGAGAGGGGGGGGGAGGAAGGAATCAATTTACGATTTTTGCCTGCAAACGTGCCAGTGGTTGACTGATGTCTGCTGCAGAAGGGGGATTATTAGCCAAGTCACAAAATATATTTGCCCCATCTTCCCAAGCCACTCCAGGTGGGAGCAGGTGTTTATAATTGCTAAAATATAGAGTTGCCTAATGAAAGATGAAGAAAGCAAAGATAGAAGAAGAAGCATGCAAATAAAAGGTATTTGATAGAGTTGGAAAATTCTAACAGCACATTGCCCACATAAGCTTTGCATTGGAAATTTGACCTTGCAGTTCCAAAAGAAACCTTTTCCAAAATTGTATGGTGCGTTTTAAAGAACACTTTCCATCCCAAGGTGTTGTCTCCTCGGTGTCTAATCCACAAGATTCAAGTGTTTACTGCCTAGTTATTCAAAAGGCCCGATGGAATGGATAGGTATTTCCATGCGTCTGTGGAACTGATCAATGTATGCCCCGAGTTCAACTATCACGATTATTGTCCCTGTTGGGAGTGAATTATGGATTCCATTGGTGTAGTTGCAAAATACTCTGAAGACAGAAAACAAGCAGAAACAATATGGAGCTGCTCAAATTTAAGTCCAGCTCTTATCCATAGCAGCTGCCTTGGTATACGACTGGGCAAATGACGAGTGCCTGCCATTTGTCCGATCATGTCCATGACAGCTGAATCCAGAATAATATTATGTCAGCTCAAGAATATTATCTGGTGATGCAAAAATCCTGCTTGCCTCTGCAAAAAGTCAAACTAAATATGCAATGGTGACCTTTTGTCAGCATGAAGAACATCATACGAGCCAATCAAGACCGACTTCGTCATCCATTTCTTCATCATCATATTCCCAGTAAACAAGACTGATGATGATGCATGTTAGATTGAGTCATCCCATTTAAATTCCATATCGCTGTCTTTGAGACTGTAGTGTTGTTGCTCTTTTATTACAGAATACTGTTGTTGCTCTTTAGGCTTTTGTATTCTAAACTACGCCACAAGTGACCGTGGCTGAATAGGCACCTTCGTAATGTTTGATGTCATCTTCTAGAGATGTGGAAAAATGGGGGAATTTTGACTCCATCCTCCATACGTACATCCACCCTTTCCCACCTTCCTCCTCTTTCCTCCTCATTTCCCTTCCCTTCTTTTGCCACTGTAATTATTTATCCATCCCTTCTCCTCCTTTCTCCTCAATTTAGCCTTCACTCCAGGCATATCTAACATTAAATATAAATTGCTTGCATTGAATCTATTATCGACTAAAAATAAAACAATCAAAAATATATAACCGAGGTAAAACATTTTAAAAACTCGATAGGAAACATGCTACAACTTACCGAAATATATGGTGAGCCGAGTGAAATGTATTTATGGATCCAGCACCACCTAGTTTTAAGGTGTGCTGAAACAGAAGAGTTAGTCTGGGGTAAATCTGAAGTTTTAATAGCTGAGGTCTGAGTGAATGCAAGTTAGAACTTTAACTGCACTTCAGGGGGGTCAATCTGTCTGGGACCATGGATTAGTAGTATGGAATAAGTCTGTCAGGTGAACACAGCATAAGCATTTTCCCCTGTGTAACTCACTCAGGACGTGAGTCAGTGTGTGAGGGCACGAGTTACCGAGAGCACTGACTGCAGCAATTATTACATGATTGTCAACATGCTTCCGTGGAGCCGAGCTTGTTGTGGCATGATTGCTTCTCACCATTGCAGAAGATGGATAGACCAAGTCTACAGCATTCATGTGCTACACTGCCACACCTTATTGTGATTCTATTTAAGACTTCCCTCCTTGCAACTCGGCTCGTATTAAATATTTTGATGTGAATTGTCAAAGCATTACGATGGAGCAAAATTCTGGAAAATAATACCGACTACTTATAATGGAATAGCAGCGGGAAGAGTAGATTGAGATTAAATTAAACTACTTGCAGCTCAAACGCAGGAAGTGTTTAAAAATAATTTACCTCCAAGAAAATGAATGACTGAAATGAAGTTCGAATAAGATATTTCAATTCACATGATCTCTATATTTATTACAGTTAGGAACAACCACTTCCACCAGGAGCAGGTTCGGAAGAGGTGTGAGGGGTGCTTGGGGGTGGGGGGTAGGGGGAAGAAAATTAGTTTTGTGCTGTAGTAATACCACATCTCTCCAGCAGGAGGTCAGTGGTAAAACCAACTGCACTATTCCACATGCACAGGCCAAAATTGCAAGGAGTCTCCTCACCCTCATATGTAGGGGTGGGGGGTTGGACGGACAATTTATTTTCTGCCCATGACCTCACCCTGGGAACACCCAGCAGGTTTGCAAAATTTGGTGGAGATCGGCCAAATCATTTTCAAGTCTATAAGTGATCAGACAGACAGACAAACAGCCAAGCTGTATTTTAATCTTCTTCTTCTTCTTTCAGCTGGTCCCGTTAGGGGTCGCCACAGCGGATCATCCGTATGATCCGCATAGTGATTTGGCACATGTTTTACACCGGATGCCCTTCCTGAAGCAACCCTGGTCGCCTCTTACGACACAGGGATATGGTACACCTATTTAACCGGGGTATACACCGGCTCAGTACACTGGTACTCATTTTGCCGACCTCGGAAGGATGACAGGCTGAGTGAACCCCCTGGTGTATTAATTCAGTGGCCCAACGGGGATTGAACTCAGGACCTTTTGGATCCCAAGCCGCTGCCCTAACCACTGCACCCACACCAGGCTATCTATCACAAGCTGTATTTTAATATGATCCTTAAACTTATAATACTAACTGTGATCAACACTACTACTCATTCTTTAATGGCCCCAAATATCCCCACCTTTTTGTGTGGTTGGCCAGAGAGGAAGTTTGGCCCAAGTCTTTCGCAAACCAGCTGTCCAAGCCTGATGTATAACTAAAGGTGATTTTAACAGGAATTGAAATTTGTTCAAGATGCAGGCTGATCTACTCTTCATGAAAGACACCGAGATATTTAACCTCCACCAGCAAACACTAACAGAACGGACACCCACCTTTACCATCCACCCGAGGGACAGCGCACTTTGTGATACACGTTCTGACTGCGAATTAGCAGTTAGTTTATAGTCGGGTCGGCAATCACACTCACACTGGACAACTCAAAAATGAATGCATTACCTCTGCACCGACCTGTCAGGAACTTCAAGTACTCATTGTGATTCACACTATTATGTAAAAGAATAGACGACGAAGGTACAGTTTTTTTGCCATTGCCTTCCCTGTAAAAGTTCAGGGCAGGAATTTTGGATTTGGCTCGGATACTCACACACACACTGGCCTACTCCTTTTGAAAGATAGCATAGAATCTTTCCAGCCTGCTTAACCTCCTCTCTGCAAGTATGAAAACCTTTGACATGCAATGCCCTGCCTGCAGAACACCAGATTACTGTACACGAAACTGAATACAGGCAAGACAACTAAAAGGTGAATCTGTTACCTCAAAGCTATTGTATTCGTGAAACATTTGGTATGTTTCTCCAGAAGTGTTTTTCTCATGTAAACAAGCTATACAAAAAAGGAACATTGCTCCAGTCCATCTTAAAACACCCTAGCAAAAACCTTAAGCATTATTTGAGCAAAACGTACACCCACCTCATCCCTTTCTTACGTCTTAAGCGTGCCCGATGTCATGAGCTCTGTGATGAGTACAATGACCTTGCGACCTTTGACATTTGCCGCTTCCCACAGGTCATAAAAACGAACGATATTTGGGTGCTGCAATCCCTTCAGCATCTCAGCTTCCTCGCGAAAGCGCTGCCGTTCACTCCGGGTCAACTTGCGGTCCTGAGGGTTATAGACACATATGCTCATTAGGGACAAAGTTACCAACACAAAGGTACAGCTCGAATCGGTTGCCCCTCATATCTGAAGAAGGCCATTCATGAGAAACATGCAAGCCACCTGGCCAATTTGTCAATAGTGTACATAGCAACCAGACTCTGAGATAGCAGCTTGCAGTGTAACTTGGTGTGAACAAGAAGACAAGTCCATTTTCCACTCGCAATGCAGGCAGGAATTTGTAATTTGGTTCGGGTCCCGGCATCAACTCGCCTACTCTTCACAAAGGACACAGTGGGATCTTTAACATCCACCAATAATGCTCGCAGATGGGACACCCGGTTGAACATCCATCTGAGTGATGGCACACACATTGATACATCACCCTGCATGCGAAACACCAGGGTGACAGTCGATTTTATTTAATAGTCGGACTCAGAGCCAGTCCAGGCTTGGCAGGTCACAGGCGAGTGTGCACAGCTTTCGGCTATCCTGCCAACTTATCAAGGTAGACCTAACAATGTTATAGTTGTACAGAACTCATAATCTTGTCATCATTACTATTTCTTTGGAAATCCCGAGAGCCGAAAGTCTGGTATTTTTTTTTTCACCAATACTGGCCAGACATTTATTACTTTCACAAGAGGAACAGTGCTGAGGGAAGTAATTGCTGTGGAACCAACTCTCCATCACATGTGCACTGAATTAGGCTAACAAGCTGTGTGCGTCAAACCTGATGTCAATAAGCCCAAAGTTGATGGGTGAGCGAGTATTCGGAGGAAAAGGTGGGGGTTGGTGAATGAAAGAAGAGCTTAGGAAGGAGGAAAGGTTGGATGAAGTATAGACGGTACTGGCATTCTACACCAACGTTTGTAATGTTTAATTTCCAAGTTCACTTAAGAAAGTGGATGGATGAGTTCAAGCACATTTTTGTAAGGGTGAACTCAAATCATCTAACATTCTAACTTCAAGCACAAGCAAAAATATTCTTTACACTGCTATGCAGTTAGGTATTGCCTTTCAATTAGATCAGGCTGAGAAGGCTTCCAAGTAAGGCAAAGCAAGTCTGCAACCAATTACTTCATATTCATCGGAATCGTTCTGAAAAAGAAATATAATATACTTGGAAACATAAAGAAACTGAAGCTTGTTATTACACTGCTTATTTTGATTTGAAAATGGAAATCCCACCATCAAGGCAGTACGTGCTGTTCTGTCACATTTATCTCGGCGAAAGCTTCCAAAACGTCTCTCAACAGTTGCTATCTCACCTTAACGTGCGGAGGATGGAACAGCTGTTACTAATCCAGTTTATGAAACACACAAAATGCGTTTGAAGTACTTCACTCTAATCCAAAAAACTAATGTTGCCTTCAAATTATCCCTCAGAGAATTATTCCCTGAAGACCTCTTTAAATCAGAAAGTTTAAAGATTAACGGAAACACTGCTGTGAGATATTTGATATTTCAAAATTTGGTGAAAATCACATACAAACAGTTTCCTATTTCAAGCCAAGGCACCAGGCTTGCAACTGGACCTTGCAGACCTGTGGAGCAATGCATTTTGGGAGGGAGTGCTGAATGTGTGCCTTGTACCCCAAAGTTTGGTTTTAATCATAAACAAACAAATCGTTTTTTGTGCCACCATGAAATGGCGGCCGTCATCGTTGCGTCCCTTTCAGACCATCACCAACAGTGATTCCATACTGACTCTCGTGTCTTAGCAAATGTGAGTCAACAAATGATAATCACAAGGGTTGTCCTGCGTGTTGTGAAACACCACGTTTCAAGGGACTTAACTTTCATAAGCCAAGCAGAGCTTCACGAGGGGTCCTTCTATGACCGATTTGTTACAAACATATGATATGAGGGAAGGTGTTGAGTTAGTGCTTACGCAGTGAGCAGTAAAGCAGTTACAATTGGTTATTTCATTCAGAGATGAGAGTGATCAGTGATCAGAGCAGAAAGAAGTTGGTTATCCAATTGGAGAATGTGTGCACCTTGTTCTCCCCTCCTCACATTTTCATGAAGGAGCTCTATCTATCTACATTATCACCGGTTATCTCCCTATCTCCATAGTCACTATCACCATGGTCAGCTGTTATTTTAGAGTTTAGATGAGTGGTGGCATTGCGTGGATGGGTAGAGTTGCCTTTTCATGCATGCTATATTTCTTGCTGTCGCATATTAATAACATCAATGAAGAAAAACAGAGTCCTGAAGATTAAAGAAGCATTTAATGTGAGGTGTGTGGCCAGTTCTGCAGGAGGATAATATTGTTAAGCTGGTGCACGCTGCAAAATGCCCCCAAGGTGTCACAATACAGCACAACGTCATGATGACGACATGGTGCTGCTGCAGGCTGTAGAGCTGATTATAATCATATTCACTCCCAACCGCAAAACTGTACCCCCCTAACAGTGCTATCGTAAGGCAATAGACAATGAGGTTGTGTGGCAGACGACACTTTTTGGTCCCAAATCATTCACATATTATGATATCCTCTTACTTTTTGCAGCTGCACAAACTGGAGTTTGTACATACAGTAGTCAGCAGATTTAGATTTAGTCAAGATAGCTCCATTTTATGAACATGCCGTGGAAAAATAAAGAATAATCGTTTTCAGTTGAAATCCACCTGAGAACAAAATCCTTAAAGAAGACTCAAAGCGAGTACAGTATAGGGTTAGAAGCTTAAGGACAACGTTTCCAAAGGAAGGCCACAATCCATAGATGATCTCAAAACAGCAACAACTGACAAAATCCTTTCAATTTTGCCAAATGTGTCAGATCACAAATGTGTCACTGCAGCCAAATGTGTCAGAGTAATAAACAATTTCCCCCATATAATCCGAGTGTGCATGCTGCATAGCGGCCGACATCCGGAGCATGTACTCCAACATAAATCAAATCAATGACATTAAAGATATCCATCTGAAACTTTCCATAGTGATCATGCATCATGTAAATCAAATGTCTAAGAATGTCATCTTATAAAAATAAAAAAGGTTTAATAAATTCCATGGGTACCATTTCTTTTGTGATCTCCGGTTATTTACTATCCAAAGGACATAGAAGCCGATACACCAGGAAAAATCACAGAACTGTCGGAAAAGCATCCGTAAATGGAAACATAAATAAATAAAAATAAATAAATGAAAAATCAAATGCAGGTGAGTGACCCAAGACAATGGGGAAGCACGGTTCGTTATTGCTTAGAATGTGTAATCACATCCCGTGAGTATTATATAAAGCTCATTTTAACCACTGACTCACCGACTCACTGATATTAAAGTTCGGTACCTTCCGCGTAATGTAGAATGCTGAAATTTTGCGTGCCGGTGGACATCGAAGCTGATCCACAGGGGGGGGGGGGAATAATAGAACTATTGGAAAGCATCCGTAAATGAAAATATAAATAAATGAAAATAAATAAATGAAAAAAACGAAATTCCGTTGAGCGACCCTTGACAATGGGGAAGCACGGTGATTTTGCATGCCGATGGACATCAAAGCCGATACACCAGGAAAAATCACAGAACCATCACAAAGCATCCGTAAATGAAAATATAAATAAATGAAAATAAATTTATGAAAAAAAACAAATGCAGGTGAGTGACCTGAGTCAATGGGGAAGCACAGATCATTATTGCTTACAATGTGTAAGCATACCCTGCAAGTAATATATCTATACTAATAAATGTCAGTGTGTCAGTGTGTTTCCTGCATGACTCCAAAACCATGAAACCTAGCAGCCTGAAACTTTGCATACATATGAAGGGAACTCAAAGGAAATGCATGGGTGATAATTGGGTGTGTTTTTTGGGGGTTTTTTGTACACCTTGTCGAGGCTCGTATGAGAGTTAACACACAACGCAGCGCAAGGGGGGCATGAGACAAGAGGGGCGGGAGTAGGGACAAAACAGTGGGGAACAGAGACATTAGGAGATCTGTGGAAGGGAGAGGGATGGAGCAGAGAACATGGGGAATAGAAAGATGGACATTACAGGGACTTTCAGGAAGGAAAGCAGCGAAATTTAAAGAGGTGGGTTTGGGGTGGATTAACAGGGGTCGAAAAGATTGAGGATTTGGATGGGGGATGAGAAGAGGTGGTGGTGAACAGCTGTTTTGAAGGCCTGGAGGGAAGAATGGGATTGAACAGAGTGAGGGAGTTTATTGCAAAGGTGGGGAAAAAGAGGAATGAAAGAGAGAAGGTGAGCAGCGATTCGTGATTTTGGTAGTTTTACCAGAAGGGGGTTGTTGGCGGACCTTGAGCACCCTGCGGAAATGTGGTGGGGACAAGTCGCAGACAGAGCAGGGGGGGGGGGCGAGACCGGAGAGGAGACGGTAAAAGACAGAAAGACCACTGACCTGCCTGTGGTGAGAGAGTGAGAGGCCCAAAGACTCAGCCTCATCACGGGAGATGCCAATGATCCGAAATGACTTGGTTTCCACGGCGTGAAGCTGAGAAAGGTGGGAGGCAGGAGCACCAGCCCAGAGGGGAGAGCAGTACTCCATCAGGCTGTGTACAAGAGCTTTGTAAGTGGTCAGGAGCTCAGGTGGGCCGAGGAAGGACTTTGGATGATGGAGAATTCCTAGTCGGTGATTGGCTTTGGAGGCCAGGTTGGAAATGTGGCTTTCCCAGGAAAGATCATGGCAGATAGTAGTGAGACGCAGAAGCTTGAAAGAAAGGACTTCTTCCAGAGGAATGTTGAGAAAGTAGATGGGGGGGGGGGGTCCAAATGGTCCTTTCGGAGAGACATAGTGAGATTTGTCCGGATTGAAAGACATATTCCACGTGTTGGATCAGTTTGTGATTTTACCCAGATCTGTACTGAGCGAAGAAGCTCCTGCTTGCCGGTCTGAGGGATGAGAGATGGTACGTCAGAGGGTGCAGTCATCAGCAAAGAGATAAAGAGGATTTTCCAGAGAGTCGAAGAGATCATTGATGAAAACCAGAAAAAGAACAGGGCCCAGAACGCTGCCTTGAGGAACTCCAGCCTGGACAGGAAGAGGAGATGAGAGAACTCCATTTAGGGCCACACGTTGGCTGCGACAAGAGAGGAAGTCTGCGAGCCATGAGTGGAGATGGCCTTGAATACCATAGGAAGAGAGTTTGTTGAGCAGGGCAGGGTGCCAGACCGTGTCAAAAGCACGCGATATTTCTAGGGATATGGTTCTGATTTCATGTCCGGCATTGAGGACCTCCATCCATTGTTGGGAGAGCAAAAGCAGCATATCCAAGGTGGAGTGACCTGGTCTGAAACCAAATTGATGATTGGAAATCAAATCATTGGAGAAGAGAAAGGATTTGATGTGTGAAGCGATGATGGATTCCATAACCTTGCTGATGATTGGGAGAAGGCTGATTGGTCTGTCGTTGCAGCGATCTGTTTTTGCACCTTTTTTATGCAGAATGGTAATGTTTGCTGATTTCCAAGCAGATGGCAGATGACCGTGAGCAAATGAAAGGGTGAATAGAACAGAGAGAGAGGGTGAGCAAGATCAGAGGAGCAGGTTTTTTCGGACATGTGGGCTGATGCCGTCTGGTCCAGTTTGGGTAAATTAAAACACCCCTTTTGAAGATAATTAATGGCCATATTTAATCATATCCTTTATCAGGCAACATCCTTAACCACCTCGCTCTATGGGATATTGAGGCGCATCATGGGTTACCTCGCAGGGGTCTGAAGCCACCACGTTTTTGGCCTGCTCAACCATTCCTTGACTTGGAACAGGCCACAACGATTTCTTACCAATAAAGTTTCTTTTTTCACTTTCCTCACTCATATTATTGATACCTATGAATCGCTGGATACATTACAATACTTATAAATACCCAGAGACCCCAGCATTAGTGGCTTTATTTCATCGATTGGACTTGCATACATTTCTGCCTTTGTTGGGCCCTGAGGTGCCGTGCGGTGGGTTCCTCGGGAGGTATCTCATCTGCTGAAAATGTGCAATTTGATTTTTACAGGACACCGCTTTGTTTAACGTTTTTGTGCAATTTGCATTCATAATCAACCCCTCACTTCGACATCAATACAAATAAAAAAACCGACCTCGTGTTTGTAATGTTTGTTACCTCCGCCACCAAAAGTGAAAGAGGTTGTTTTTACCTCTTTCTGTCTGTTTGTTACTTGGAAAATCGAAGATTTTTCAAGTAAATCGGTCAGTCAATTTTGTTATTCTGTCTGTCTGGTCATCTGGTTGTTTGTCGCCTGCAGGTCACAATTTTAAACCGATCTTCACGAAACTTCACCACATGGTAGAGTTTGTCAAAAGGAAGAAGCATATTGGTTTTGAGGTCAACATTGGCCAAATGTTCAACATAGGCCCAAGGTCAACAACGAAGGTGGTATTTCTAAAATCAGCAATTTTCATCTGATTGACTTGAAATTTGAAGAGGACAGATATTTCAGGTCACTGAATTCAAACACCAATTAATTTTGAGGCCCACATAAGCCAAAAGGTCAATACAGGCTAACTTTCTAAAATTGTCAATTTTCATCCGATTCACTTGATTGCATATTTTTGCATATTTTTGAAGAGGAGTTGCATATTTTGTCATTGAATTAAACCACCAATTATTTTTGAGGTTAAATTTGTTTTATGGATTTTGAAGGTGTCATGCTCTGCACGACATCTTCTTGTTTGTTTGTTTGTTTGTTTGCAGGATATCAAAAGGTTGTGGACAGATCCAGATGAAACTTTGTGGACAAGTTGGGTGTGTGACAAGGATGAACTGATTAGATTTTGGTGAAGATCCGGATCCGAATCCGACGACTAGAATTATAAAGTGATGCTTCACCATTGAGAGATAGAGCTAAACTAATATATAGCACAATATCTCAAAAAGTTGTGGACTGATTCGGATGAAACTTGGACAGTTTGGGAGTGTGGCACGGACAAATTGATTCGATTTTGGTGAAGATCTGATTCCGGATCTGGATGTGACACTTCTTTGATTTTTTTAAGTGATTCTTCACCATTGAGAGATAGGGCCAAAAACAGACATCGTACTGTACAGCATGATATTTCAAAAACGTAATGGGCCCGATATGTTCTCGTGGATCAGGCATTACGTCCGAGTGCCCTTCTTGTTCTAGCTGTGAAGGCGTAGACCAACATTTTGTGTTCTGTACCTTGATATATTTTTGAATTGAATTTTGCTAATTTCCCACTTGAATTCCTCTTTCAAAGAACTGTTTGAAGGTAAATCTTTGCATATGTCATTTTTACGTACTATATGCATGTGTAAATTTCCACGTGTGTACATGTATATAAACTGTATTATCACACTCTACAACATGGGGCAAAGATGAGGATCAATCAGTACCATGAAGTAGCGATTGGCATTGACCTTGCCTTCTAAGAGAATGACTGCACCCAAACCCTGCCAGGAAAATGCACCTCACAGCATTACAGAACCACCAGAACCCTTCACTGTTGGAACAAGCACTCAGGGTTGTAGAGTTCATTAGGTTGGTGCCACAAATGCACTCATCCATTTGTTGAGAACATGGTGAAGGATGATTCATCTGACCATATCACATTTCTCCATTGTTCGGTAGTCCATTATCTGTACTCTTTCCACCACTGGACTCGCAAATGTGTGTTGCCTGGTGTGATGAGCGGTTTGTGCACTGTAACCCGACTATGGTGGTATCCTGCTCTGTGGAGTTCTCGGAGGACCGTTTTTGATGAAACTGGATGCTTGTGCCCCAGGTTGAAATTTACAGTCAGTTGCTCTTCTGCTTTGTGCTGCAATTCAAATTAATGCACGGATATCACGATCCTGGACGATGCGCTTCTGCCCACTGTTTCCCTTCACTCATTATGTCTTTCCCTTGGAGTTCCATGCTGACATCACCTTAGACACCGTTGATCATGAAACGTCAGCAAGTTGAGCTGTCTTTGTCATTGAAGCTCCTGCCAAACACACCCCAACAATCACCCCTCTTTCAAAATCACTGAGGTGTCCTCTTGCAGCCATGCTCACCATAATTATAGGCAACTAGGCCTGTGCATAATTTTTACACGTGACCATAAGTATGTCAGGATGTTATTTGCTTATATTAATTAACGCAGGCCATACCTTTATGGAAGTCATTGCTTTCAATATACTTGGTGTCCCTCATTCACCCATGTGTTTCCATTTTTTGTGCACTGCCTACGTGTGTGTGTGTGTGTGTGTGTGTGTGTGTGTGTGTGTGTGTGTGTGTGTGTGTGTGTGTGTGTGTGTGTGTGTGTGTGTGTGTGTGTGTGTGTGTGTGTGTATATATATATATATATATATATATATATATATATATATATATATATATATATATATATATATATATATATATATATATATATATATATATATATATATCCCCCCCAACCCTTCTCTCTCATCACCCTCTCTATCTGTGTCTCCCCTCACCCTCCATCTCTGCGGTTCCTGGCTGAATGAAAAGCAGAGTGGATGGTGCCAAAAGCAGCCGTGAAAAGGATTACAATAGGTGGTTTGCCTTTGTTTTCCCAGGGGTAGTCAGGACAGGAATTTGGTATTTGTTCAGGGTGGCAATGATAACTTGCCTACTTTTCACAAATGACGATGTGGGATATTTGATGTCCACCGACTCATGCCAGCAAACATGATATTCAGCTTAACATCTGTCTGAGTGGCATTGTACTTCATTATGCAACCCCTTCCTTGTGAAGTGCCGATGCAACCCTCTGCCCATTCTTGTAAAAACTGGGCTTGCTCACCAATTATCTTCAGGAGAAGGGGAAATCTCCCTGTCCTGCATGGTCTCTTGTGCATGTAATGCCACTCCACACTTTGTGGTTGAATCAATACCTTCAGGGCAGTTTGTGAAGGACACTAAAATTATACTGAGGAAAAGGAAGTTCTGTCCAAATTCCCTCTAACTGAATAGAAAAACAAACAAAAAAAAAGCCTTTCCTGCTGAGACCAGCAGTTCATCTCAAACCAGTCCTACACCCAAATATTTGGAACAATACACCTGGCACATGCTTGCTCCACCCTATAAACATTTTAAAAAGTACTCATAGGTCATTCATAACCCTGGGTTTAAGCAAAATTAAAGGAGAAGCAATAAAGCAGTACAAATAGAAAAAAAAAATCATAATTACAGGCATTTAAAAACATAAAATACAGAACAATGTTCTCCTCAATTAGGCAAGCAAGTATGACGCACGCCAAAAACTCTGCCCCCATATTACTCAACTGGCTATCTCACCATCCAATCTACAACCATGACCATAGAGCGTGGCTGAAGGATGAGCACATGCAGATACAACCCCCCATGAGATCTTTCCAGACACACCAATTTGTCACATTAACAGTGTGTCATTTACCGTGTAGACCTCAAATTGATGGTGCGAATGATCCGTTTACAACTACTACCAATTTATAAGCAACTTGTTTTTTTATGCATACAAACATACATCTGTGACTAGTGATTAGTTTTAGCATCTTTTTATTTCAGAAGTAAAGGCTCATGGAGAAGCGAAATAAAACAGAGCAACACATTTAGAGACGAGCAGAGCATTAAAGGGGAAGAGGCAGACACAAGTATATACAAACACAATGCAAACAAGTACTTTCATGGTTGGAATTAAGGAGGGAGGGAAATAAAAAAAAAATAGGACCACTGGACCTGAAGCTTATCTGGGCCATGGCCGAATGTTGTAACCCAAATTTGGTCGCATTCTGACTGGTGGGTCTGGAGAGAAATGTTTTTTAAGGAATTTACACGATTTTCCCAAACATTTACTCTGTCCGCTATTTTGATACACTCCCCCCAGTCACATGATCGGCATGACCTCCGTGATTTAACATCACGACCCTGTTGGAATGGTGTAACCTAAATTTGGTAGCATTCTGACTGGTGGACCTGGAGAAGAAGATTTTTGAAGAAATTTACGAAGTCGGCCATTTTGAATACTTCTTGTGTATGGCAGCTTGGCTGACGGGTAGCTATCATTATGTTGGGGCATGACTATGCCACTGATGCTGTGCTCTTTCACCAGTACACTGGTACTCATTTTGCCAACCTCGGAAGAATGACAGGCTGAGTCAACCCTAGCTGGTGTTAATTCAGTGGCCAACGGGTCTCAACCTCAGGACCCTAAGATCCCAAGCCAGCCACCCTAGCTGCTAAGCCAGCACCAGGTTTTGAACTACTTAAAGTCATGTGACCGGAACGAGCTTTGCAATCCCTGTTACCAATCAGGAGAGGAACGTTGCTGACAAATTTTAGCTAGATCGGCCTAGTGGTTTGGCTTGAGAATTCTGAATAGGAGATGGATGGATGGATGGATGGTGCACAATGACAATACCTTATCTGGAATCAATTCCAGATAACCAAAAATTAAAAGCTGGTGGGATCAGCAGGGGTAACTTAGGACAGGTGGATCTAGAATACAGGATGATGCAACATTGGATAGCATGCTGGAAAGACAGGTGAAGAGGAGAGCCCATTGTACATATGAGATAGCAGACACAGAATCAGTTCCACAAATGAAAGAATCAAGGAATGATGGTGAGCATTGTTTTTTGTATACAAAGTCAAGATCCGTGAAAGAACTAGAAAACAAAACAGATCACAACACAAAACGAACAGCAGAAAAAGAGGGGTGAAGCACTAACAGCAGGGCAGAGGTACAGAATAGACAGAGATGGACAAACCAGGGATGCGGGTAATTATGAGGGGTAAGGGAGAATGCAGGGGCTGGACAATATGGACACAGAAGCAACCTCTCAGGATGTAAAAACTGGAAATTTGGGAGGAGTAGAGGGTTTAACGGGGGTAGAAAAGATCATGGTATTGAATGGGAGATGATCCGAGATGGTGGCGAAGAGCTGTCTGAAGACCTGGAGGGAAGAATGAGATTGAAGAGAATGTGGAAGTTGGTTCCACAGATAAGAAGGGAAAATAGAGGAACAAATGATTGGAGGTGAGCAGTGATCTTGGATTTAGGTAGTTTCACCAGAAGGGGGTTGATGATAGACTGTGGGTGCCCTGCAGAAACCTGAGGGGTGGGGGTGGGGGACAAAGCATGGAAATGGCAGAAGGTGCAAGACCAGAAAGGAGGCAGAAGACAGAAATATACCACTGACCTGTCTGCGATGGCAAAGTGATAGGCCCATGGACTCAGCTTCATTGTGAGAGATTCCAATGATTTAGCTTAGAATTGTGAAGGGAAACTAAGGATGGTTTTCTGGAAGAATGTGTGCAACCTGGGGGCAGAGGTGGGGGGGGCTGTGTGTGGGCAGAGAGAATGGAGGGTGGGTTTAAAATGAGACCAGAAGTGAGGTGATAAAAAGCTGAGAGTCCACCATTCTGCCTGTGGTGGGTAAGAATGATGGCCTTGGAGATGCCAACAATATGAAAAGCCTTGGACTTGATCACTTCCAAATAAGCAAGATGGAAAGTAGCTGCACCATTCCAGAGTGGGGAGACCTACTCCATAGTTCTTTGATATATGAGCAGTAAGGGGGCTCAGAATTGACTTTGCTTTTTGGAGAATATTGAGGTGTTGATCATGAGGCTTAGAAACCAGTTTGGAGATACACTACCAACCCAAGAGAGGTTGTGACATATAGTGAGGCTTAGTAAAGCTCAATAGATTCCATCTCTTCCAGGTCAGAGAAGTAAACTGAGGAGTTTGACAGCCAATCCTTATGGAGGGACAGCACGAGAGCTTGGGACTTTCTAACATTGAAAGACGTTCCAGCGGAGATGTCACTGGGGTCGAACAAGAATAAGGTCGGTCCTGAAATTCTGCATTGTGACGCACCAATCTCACCAGGAAGATCATGAAACGGAATACCATCAAGAGTGACCCGTTGTTTCTGCTCGCAAAGAAAGTGAGAAAAACATTCATTGAAGACCCTCTCAATATTATTGACAGACATTACCTTTGGTTACTATTGGCAATTTTTTTTTTAAGCTGGCAAGTTATATGCTGAATGATTTATGTGCGAGATAAGGTAACTGCCCCGCATGTAGCAAAGCAACGCAGCTTCTGTGAGTCAGGCTTCGCTTCGACCTGTCTTGCATAGTTTTTTTTTTTTTCTGTAAGCAAAAGCTCAAGAGTCGAACAGGTTTGTCACCCAAACGCGACATTCTGCACCAACATTCACATATGCCAAAAAAAGACAAACTTGGTTTACTCTCGTGCTATTTCCCCAATTGGAAGAAAGTAATTGTCTGAAGGAATATTTAGAATTACTTTCTCCTGAAATAGTAACTACATGACTCACAAGGATAAAAGGCATCTCAACACCTGGTTGTGAGAAAGAGCATTCATATTGGTCAAGTTTAATTTGGCAATCAGAGGATTTGATGCTCCGCCATTGGCAAATAAAGACATAACTCATTTACCAAATGAGGGAAAAGGTAAAGGTTTGTAATACGTCACATGATGCAGACATCCTGATTTCACACTGTCGCTTTGTACGAATCGCCACATGAAGTGCTAATATTTGGATGTTTGAGAGGTTTAGGTCCATAATTTTCAGGTTTGATTGGTTTCAAAAGCCTTTTTTTAAATTCTGCAGTAATCTAATGCTCATGGAGGAGCTCGGACATAAATCACATGTCGGACAAAGACATCAGCACACTAACATGAATTACATAGAAATGAGTAGACAATGGACAAATACCTCCAGAAGATGGAATTTGAACCTGGGTTTCCAACATCTTGAGACAGTTGTTCAGATGGAAACACTAAACAAACCAAACCAAGAAATTGTCATTGCTCAAGAAAAAAGAAAACATATTTTTCTGTTACGATACCACACGTATTGCAAAGTTTCAGAATCATAAGCACCATTCATGAAAATAACACCAAAAAGTCAGTGTCTACAAGGCTATGTTTGTGATGTCTTAAATACAGATGATGCAGGGCCTGAACCTGGGCCAGCTACATCTAATTTTGAAGAGTACTGAACTTTGATGTAAAGAAATAACTTGTCGATATCCACTGCACGCATCACAAATTATATATTCAATTCATTTCTTGGACATGCATACCGGAATGAAAGTTGTTTATTAGAGTAGTTCCCAGAAAAGTTGAAGCAGGAGCAAAAAGAGAGAGCATTACTCTGCTTTTGATGCTCCACCATTGGCAGCCCATGTGACACATTCCTCCAGTAATGTAGAAATACTTTGCAGGGTGTTGTGGCATTGTGCACGTACTGCACCCCAGGCCACTTGCATAATTATGTGTACACACACACACACACACACACACACACACACACACACACACACACACACACACACACGTGGATACTTTGAGACCTGGGAGGGAAGGCTCCATTGCACCTTCTGAAACCCAAATATGGAGACAACAACCAACAACACACACACACGCACAATAGTATTTTATGACAAAGAAGCCCACATATAACTGTTTCAATGGCAGGGGAGAGGTGGTGCTGAAGTGTGGTGGGGGGGGGGGGAGAAGGAGAGAATGGGACATGCTAAATGTCTAACATGAGGAAAAATCCACAATGGGCAGCTGAATATGTATCGGAATTCCTCTGATAGATTGTTAAGTTTTGGAGCGTGGTGGGACAAGATGCCCCTTTCAGGAAAGATGGGGAAGGAGACACTTACCATTTAGCACCTGTGCAACCACCTTATTCTTGGTTACATATTCAGTTTCCTGAATGACCACATCAGAGGGCTCTCTTGTTGATGACAGTGCACAAGTTAAAATGAAAAATGTTCAGTATACTGAACGAAAGGATCAAGGAGGATACTTACTGTATGTACAATATCGATATATACACATACACACATATATTATGCAGATGAGGCATCTTGTCACACTTTGCCTGTTAAGGGTATAATAATAAAAATTATTATTATAATTACTACGACAATTATATTATTGTATTTACTGGTATCGGCACTCCTGCCCTCCGTATGCGAGTGCCCATCTCGGCCCACCTTCAGTGGGCAATTTGAGGTGGTGATATTTTCACAAAGTGATACTTTCTTCTGGAACACACTGTACACTTCAAAAAAATTGGGCTATACTGCAACCATATTTGGCCTTGCTGGACCATTCTGTAATGTTTTTGTGATATAAAATGTAACAAAAATAGAATTTTTCACAGTGATATGTTTTCTGGGACACACTGTACACCAGGAAATTATTTTTGGTACATAATATAAACATATTTGGCCTTGCTGGACAACACTGCAGAGTTTTTGTGACGTAAAACGTCACGTGATCAATATTTACGTTTTCGGCATTTTTATATATATATATATATATATATATATATATATATATATATATATATATATATATATATATACATATATACATACATACATATACACACCATGAAATTTACAGTATGTATACATACATATAAACATATGACCCTTTCAAACTCCCTCTGTAGACCCCTTCAGACCCTGTTTTTTTGCCAAAACGGGTGATGAAAGAACTACAGTTGGAAGCTGTCCTGGGCTCAGCACTGATCCTGAAGAGAGCCCTCGGCACAAAACTTTGAGAACAGAAAACTTCACAGATTAGTCCATGAATCGTGATCCCTTTCTGAAATGAAGGTGGATACTTTGAGCTCACCCTGGGAGGACTCCTTTCCACATTCTGAAACTCGCACATGTAGATACCAATCAACGACACGCACGCACACACACACGCTTGGCCGATACCGGCAATTTTTTGGGAATCAGAAGGTTGAGGTCAGTTTGATTTGCGACTGCAGTAAGTACTGTATCCAACTCAGAAACCTTGAGTAGCTTTCACCGAAAAACGACGTTACATTTATAAAGACGTTTCAGAGAGATGGTCACAAACATTAGTCTTTACAAACAGCTGTGTATGACGGGTGGAAAAAAATATTTGGCTCGGTAATTTAGTAAATACGTAAATACGGCAAACAGCTCGGAAATTGGGCATTATTATAAAATATATCTTGCTGTGAAACTCACAAGGAGAAACATTTAACCTCTGTAAAGAAAATCCGATCACCAAATGCTTTAGAAACAGGTGCGAGGACAAAGGATAACCTGAAAGAACCTCCATAAGATACGGGATGAAACTTTGCCACCACGACACCTGTAACAGGCATGGCATGTCCACACGTGCAGATCCAAATCTACCCACATGTACCACGTCCGTGTGTGCTGTATACGTACCTCTACCTTGGAGTAACTGTCAACTGCACATTCCGATCAGGACACGAACTGTGCTGTTCAGCTCGGTAAGTGATTCAAGCACTCCAACGGAACGCCTGGCTGGGCAAGCGATTACCAATTGCCGTCGATTCAACTATGCACCCAGAAATGCCCGTGCAATGTCTGAATTGGACAAATCAACACTTTTTGGGGGAGTCGGACATGCTGATACTTTCAAATGTGGAGCTTCTCTTGGTAAATGCATTTGCGCAAATGAAATAAAGCCACGAACGCTGGCATCTCCAGGCGTTTATAGCATTGCAATATACCCAGCAATTCGTATTCGATCATACGAGTGAGGAAAGTGAAAAAAAAAACTATTGGAAAGAAATCGTTGCGGCCTGTTCCAAGTCAAGGCATGGTTGAGCAGGCCAAAAAACATGGCGGCTTCAGACCCAAGCACGGTTACCCAGGAAACGCCTTAAGACCCCAGACAGCGAGGTGGCCGAGGATCGCCTGATGAAGGATATAATTAAATAATACCGTTAATGACCTTCAAAATGGGTGTTTTAATTAACCCAAACACCCAATTTTCACTCTTGCACTTCCTTGGAGTTTTCTCAATATGCATGCAAAGTTTCAGGCTTCTGGGTTTTATAGCTTTGGAGTTATGGAAGACACACACACACACACACACACACACACACACACACACACACACACACACACACACACACACACACACACTTCTATTAGTATAGATATAGCACCATTGTCTCTGGATACAAGGTACTAAAAGAAAAAGCAATGCATCTTACTCTAGCCCACTGTAATGTAGTTATGTTTTCAGGGCTAACAAGTTTGCCCTCTCCGCAACAAGCAACAATGATTACAACTCCATTAAAACCTGCCATCAAATGAAGCCTCATTAAGGTCTAAGGTTGGAGAGAGATTTTCATATGCTGCGACACAATGCAACATGTATCATCACTCAAATGTGTCAGTGTGCAGTGATGAGGTACATGTACAAAACTTTGGATCAACATCTATTTTGGACAGCCATTTGTAACTAAATGTCATCAAAAAAATTACAAAGATTTTAGTTTGATCCTGCAACCCACACTCCTCACCCCCCCCCCAGTACAAATCCTAAAACTGAGTACTAAACATCTTTACAGTCACCTGTTACATAAAAGTTGACTCTCAACAGTGCCACATCAGTGACTTGAGGCCAAGTGCCTAAAGGATATGGCCATTACTTCTCGGTGGATGATTTCTGGATAGCCCAGTGGACACCGCTCCCTCTGCCTCAAATCAAAAATATTTCCTCACAAGTATGAGCGTGTCTGTGAGCACTGCCCAAATAACACTCCCCACTACCTCCGCTGGTGCAGCTCCTTTATTCATCCCCTTCCCTTCTTTGACTTGTTTTCTGCACACCGTGTATCCTGACATCATGCAACTCGATCCACATGCACAGATCCTAAGGCCCAGCAACGTGCTTAAAGTAAGCAATTGTTTAAAGCAAGCAATCACTACCATGTGGCAATGTGGGGGCTTGCTCTTTTGCAGGCCTAATTTTCCATCTTCTGTGGATTCACAATCTGGCAGGATAAGTTATTGATGTTGAGATGCGGCCAACATAAGTTCCTTTACTTGAACCGTCAACATGTCAATTCTCAATAGGTATCTCTCATGCTATTGCATACAGGCAGGTGCCTCCATTGGTAGGATGGTCAGGATGGAGCTGGATTTGAACTTGGAACTTTGGGGGTAAGGTTTTGCTTTCAACTGAGATGGTGAGAAACAAAACAAATTAAAGCATATTCAAACAGATAGCCTCTACAATATCAGAGCACAACATTTTGTAAGAAAGAGGACTTCAATATGGCTGTAAACGTTGTTGTAAAATGCCTGGTTTGTTGTGTTTCACACAACTGCTGCTCTAACCCTTATGAGTCCATTTGGTTGATGTGCTACGTACCAAAATTTCACAACAACAACAAATATAATATTTATTACCGCCGCCCCGTCCCTCTAAACCATGGACACCAGGACTCTGTGCTTGTCTCTCGGCCATGTGCCAGGATAAAGGAAAACTGGCGATCACTAACTGCACAAAGTGAGCACCAATGTACACCACACTGAGCAAGTTGGCAAGGTCGACGCTCCGGGGAGACGAGCCAGTACGAGAAACGTGCTCCACTCGGGCAAGAAAAAACTGAAGTGATGGGGAGATGGGGAGGAGGCCACAATCACAAGAGGCCCATTGAGGCAAAGCAACCACTCCGCCTCCATCTTTCTTCGCTTTGCTTTAGGTTGCCAAAGGTGACACCAAGGTGACACGGCTGCTGAGAACTGAAGCAGAATCATTCGAAGTGCAGCTTTGGAAGGCGGTCAAACAGCAAATGACCCTGACACCCACCACCCCCTTCCCCCAGTACTATCCCAAACCAATCCTCCCTTTATTTTGCCTTTCATAAAGCCACAAAAATCACACTTTCATTCCTTGCCAGCCTGAAGGCTGATTGCTTTTTAAGTTGACAGGTTTTGAAGCAAGCCAGGATCAGTTAAATGTGATTTAGCATGGCACAGTAATTCAACCAGGCCAAGATGGCACCAAAAGCAAAAATTATGCAGGATTACTTGAGGGAAAAAAATTAGGATATAAAACGTACACACACACACACACACACACACACACACACACACACACACACACACACACACACACACACACACACACACACACACACACACACACACACACACACACACACACACACACAATTATAATTATATTCCTACATTCTGATTTTGATGGGTTTATGACTGTCTTGCTTTTTCAGAGTAGCTGAATAAACGTGTGTGTTCTATGTGTTATGTGTTATATCCTAATTTTTTTTCTCCAAAGTTTTTTTTCCCCCCAATAGGAGTGGTGGATCTCAACAGTTGGCTCATGAGAAATGGATGTGTTTGTTATCAATTGATTAAAAAAAAACAAAAAAACATCTCAAGTGAATCACCAGTTCTCTCAACAAGAGAGGTCTTGTCGGTCAGGTCATGACACACCTTGTAGGTCAGAGTCAATAAATGTTTTAACAAAATAAAAGTTTGAATCTACGAGGTCAGTACACCCTGCATGCACCTATAAATCATCCCTTTTGTACATAGTGCGGAATGAAGGGGTTTTGGATGAAAATCTCTTTGTCACGTGGTTAATTTCATATCTCCAAGTTCAGGTTTTTATCCAACAATGTGAAAAACGATACATTTCCACACCGAAGCCTCTTTCAATATTGTGCTGAGTTGAAAGGCTAAAAAAACTAGAACAAGTCGATCAACATGCCTGGACTCCCTTTAAAGTCTCGTTTGCCATGAGAAGTTCGCCAACAACAAAAAAAATCCAATCTCGAGAGGCATTTTCTCAAAAAAAAAAACAAAAAAAACAAAACACACGCAACGTTTGCCGAAAAGTATCCAGTTGGAGATGCTAGAAAGAGAGCCATGGAGGAGCTGAAGCACAAAGCGGACCAAAGTAAGAACACATTCACTAAATAGATGACATCACCGAGTAGCACAACGACCGCTAGTTATGGGGCAACTCAAGAGATTGTGAAACGAGGAAACGAGCCGTTCACAGATGGTGAGTATATAAAAGAGTGCTTTATCAAATTTATCAGAGCAGCTGCACAGTGGTTTCAAAAAACAAAAACGAAATTGTTCAAAAACTTAGAGACATGCCATTGTCTGCAAATATGGTGAGGGTCAGAACAGTAAAAATGTCAACAGACGTGACCGGTCAGCAGATTAAGGACATCAATTCAGCTCCGGGCTTCTCTATTGCTTGTGACGAGTCATGTGATGATGACATTGCGCAGGATGCTCTTCTCGGCAGGTACACGAATTCCGAAGGACTCCAAGAGGAGCTGATTGAATTGCTGCCCCTCAAAGGCCAAACAAGGGGAGAAGATATTTTGTCAACTATTGTTGACTGCCTGAAGATGAAAGAAATGAGCACCGGCCATACCATCGCCATCGCGACCGATGGGGGACCAAATATGAAAGGGGGCACACAAGGGGTTTGGTACTCTGTTGCAAAAAAAAAAACACTGGATCTTAATTTGCTCTCGTTTCACTGCATCATTCATCAAGAAGCACTCAGTGCAAAAACATTTCCCTTGGAGATCACAGACGTGATGACCCTGGTTAGACAAATCGTCAACAAAATAATGGCAAAAGGGTTGAACCACCGGCAGTTCTTTGAACTTCTTGAAGAGGACAACTGTCAATATTCCGACCTTCTTCTGCACAACAAGGTACGGTGGCTTTCCAGGGGAAGAGTGCTTGTGCGTTTCGCAGTTTGTCTGAAAGAAGTGAACGTGTTTAAGCAGGAAAAGGGCTGTGAAGATGCAGAACTTACAGATCCTCAGTGGCTGCAGAGATTTCACTTCATGGTGGACATCATCTCACTATTAAATGGCCTGAACAGAAAGCTGCAAGGAAGGGGAAACACAGCTCACTTGCTTTTGGAAGAGGTGCTATCATTTGAGTGCAAACTGGCATTGTTTGCGAGAGACACGGAGATAGGTTTGCTGGCTCGTTTCCCATCACGGAAACAATTCAAACAGAAGACAAACTATGAAGTTGACAATGAGAACCTAAAAAATGTGATACTTCAAATGCAAGAAGCCTTCGTAGGGTGATTTCAGGAATTCAGAAGGAAAAGGGCAACTTCATCATTTGTGTTGAAACCCTTGAAACAGACAAATCTGCACTCAACTATTCAGCATTTACAGGAGTAGACCGAGCAGAACTAGAACTTGAACTGGCCGATTTGCAGGACAAGGACATGTGGAGTTCTAAATTCAGAGGCTCAGTGACCAAACTCGAAAATCTAGAAAGGCACAGATCTTCCCTGGCACTTCAACACAGATGGACTGAAATGCATGATCTTATTAAAAAGCAAGAACAAATTGTGTTTGAAGTTTGGAATTCTTTACCGGAAACCGACAGTAACGTGAAGAGATATGCATTTGGCATTCCGTCCATTTCTGGATTGACTTACCTGTGCGAGCAAGTGTTTTCAAGTATGAATTTCATAAAACGCACACTGAGAAACCAACTGAACGAGGCGAGTTTAAAGTCCTGCTTGAAAACGAAAACGACAGCATACGGTTCAAACATCGAACAACTCTCCAAAGAATCTCTGCAGCAGAAATCACACTAAACTTGGAAGGGCACTCAGTGGAGCGCATACATCCGCCACGCAATGCCTGATTGTTACCCCCCCCAAAAAAAATTGTTACCCCCCCCCAAATTGTTAGAGAATTTTTTTTTTGCATTTTTCCAAGCATATCAATGGAGCATATCGGGCCCAATAAATTTTCCAATTATCATTATATTATATATATATATATATATATATATATATATATATATATATATATATATATATATATATTGTTGTGGTTGACCAAATTCGCAAACCACCATTCAGGTCCCTTAGGTGAGATATCTCGGTAAGTATATGTGTAGTTAGGCCCAAACCCGTTGTCTAGAGGGAATAAATGTCATTCATGAGGGCTGCGACTCTTCAGCATAGCCGTTTTTCTTTTACTATCTTTATTTTGGACCAACCGCCATTATTACCACCACCAACCATGTCTCAACAGCCATCACAACAACAACCACCAACCACAACGCCGCTTCACCACAACCGCCACGACCTTTACCGTCACAACTCGCCACCATCGCATCCCCCACCATTCTCGCGCCACTTGTGGGCACCGATGCTGGACTCGTGTAGGGCGCGCACCGAGCAGCGTGTTCAAAAGCATCGCGGACTTTCCGAGAAAAACGGATCAAAAACTACTCACGCCCACTTTTGTTCCGTCCAATCGGTGAGCGAGGGGCGATTTGGCCCCGCCTCCAGGGCGTTGGAGGGCGGTCGCTATATGCAAATTCATGGATCAAAAAGCATTCACGCCCACTTTTGTTCCGTCCAATCGGTGAGCGAGGGGCGATTTGGCCCCGCCTCCAGGGCGTTGGAGGGCGGTCGCTATATGCAAATTCATGGATCAAAAAGCATTCACGCCCACTTTTCCTCGGGCCAATGGGGAGCGAGGTGAAAGGTCGGAGGCAGAGGGTCAAAGATGAAAGAGCGAAGCCACGGGGCTTATAAAAACGACTGCGTTCGTCAGTCGAGTCAGTTGAATTGGAAGCGGAGGAAGTGTTGGAAGTTGAGAAGCAGCTCGGAGTTCGCAGTTGGCAGAGTGCAGTTGGGAGTTCGCGGAGTCGGAGTGAAGAGGACGGAGCTGTGGAGAGGCGGCGGCGGCGAAGGCGGATGAGGGGGTGCTCGCGTCGGATTCGAGGAACTGCGGAGAGAAAGGCCGGCGGCGCGACCGAGGTCGTGGTGGAGACGCTCGTCGCGGGACCCGCGATTTTGTGAAATCCTCTTTTCCCCGAGCATCAGCAACCCCCTCCTGTTTCCCCCCGCGCTGAGATAGTGCGACAAAAGGTGGCCCCCTTCCCACCCCCTACCAGACACTGTCCGCGAGGCCCGCGGAGTTGAGGCACCACCGCCGCTCCGCGTCTCATCATCAGACGGGTAGGCCCGACACGGTCTCGGCCCCAGGCCCGCCTACCCCCTCATCCTGGAGGGTGGTTCTCTTTTCTTTTGCTTTGGGAATATGTGTTGGCGGCGCCGTCTGTGAAGTAAAATTGTATAAGTGTTGCCGAGTGCCCGGTAGTCGGATAGATCTGCATTGTCGCATTTGCTTTTTGTCTTCTTCTTTTCCATGTGCTTTTGGTGGAATTGTATATGTGTGCTTTCCGTTCATCGCGAAATAAATGTGCTTATTGTTGAACTGTTTTCCCGCTTCGCTTCGTCATTTCTTTCATTGAATCCTCATCTTGCTTCACGTAAAGGGTTGGTCGTGGGTTAAGACGCCCGATAATTAATCGAACCGTCGAGGTCGACGAATAACACCGCTCGGTTATCGCGATAGTACGGAACGGGTCGCTTAAGTGGCCCGTGTCCGAAGTCGACCTGCGGCGAGGTGCGATCGCCCGGTCTACCCTCCGTGTGGGTACTTAGGTATGTCGAATTTGGCGAGCAACCCTATCCCACGCGGGGGCCGATTGGCACGATCGCGGTGAGACCGAAAGGTCCACCCGTGACTGGTTCCCGGCGTTAGTCCGAGAGGGTCACGACTGGATTGTCCGTCCGGTGGGCGACGTGCCGCGATTCGAGTTACGTGGCCGTTCGCACGCCGGCGGGCGCGAATCCGCAACAATATATATATATATATATATATATATATATATATATATATATATATATATATATATATATATATATATTTATCGTTTCAGCCCCATCTCTGAATGGTGAATGACTTAAAAAAATTGAAAAATTCTGTTATCTGGATATGGATTTCGATCTTCACCAAAACTGAATCAATTCATCCTCGTCACACACCCAACCTGTCCACCAAGTTTCTGCAGAATCCGTCCACTACTTTTTGAGATATCCTGCACACAAAAAGACAAACAAACAGCCACACAGGGGTGGAAACATAACCTCCTTCCAACTTCGGTGGCGGAGGGAAATATTGGTAAGCTGACTCGATGTACTGAAGAAAATTTAATGGCCACTTTCATTGATACCCACTCAATAAACATGTATTGCATTACATTGTGTGTATCTTTGTCCTGTTATTCAATTACTGAAATAGGGTTTACGTGCATTGTGGCTCTTGAGAAGTCGAGTTTTTGACCAAATTTGAAAAACTGGCTCTTCTTGTTATTTCGGTTGCCGACCACTGGCTTAGAGTCAGTAATATCACAGGGATATGCTAGGGGTACTTGGTCCACCCAGCTTAAAAGAGCCTATGTTTTTTGAAAGGCACGAGGTTCATGTCCACCAGTAAATACAGTACAGTATTGTACAGCACAGTAAACCATCCGTATTCGTGAGGTCTGCATTCGCAAGATTTTCCAGGAATGTAACCCTCACGAATACGAAGGGCTGTGTGTAACAGCAAATAGAGCAACCTACTGAATGTCCATTTTGAAAGGATGGAGTAATATATGATGCAATTCCCTGCCTGTTAAGCATCTAGACGAGTTTGTCATCAGCTTTTTCTCTCCAGCGAATTGAATGCACGCAAGGGAAACCAAAAGCGATATATTACCTCTGAGCCTATATACTGCATGTCCATGATAAAATAATCACTTATTCCGAGATTCTAAATCCCTTTCGGGGCACAGGGGCGCGCAAGAAAGACGAGTCCTGAACATTTCAACGGCTGCTGGGAACCAAGATCACCTTGGATGGGTATCAACTCTGTTGCAGTGTCCTGCCAAAAAAACCCCATGGCAAGGGATACATCAAGCAGTTTTGCAATTACCAACTTAACAGTCAGGATTTGAACCTGCAATCACGAGGTCATTATACAGAAACCTCATTATACAGAAACCCTGCCGGTTGAGCGAACCCAGAACTCAAAACACTTACAGTCAAAATGAGGATAAGTTGCCAATTGGGCCAATTCTTGTCATTGTTGTTGTTGTTATTGTTGTTAAGCATATTTACATGTCCCTCCCATGATTATGGATTGTATTTTCATTCGGTCCTTGACGAATGCAGTAACCAAAAACAATCCAATGAAACGTACAATAAACACCATGCTGGAGGTCCTATCATTGACCCAAATGTCTGGAATCAAGCAGGAACAAGCAAGCACAAGGTAAAAAAAAAATCTTCGACACACTTGAGCAATGATTGAGAAACACACAAGAGGTGAGAAGGCCAAAAAAACTCATCAGATACCGTTGAGATTTTGAAAGTGTACATATCTTTCAAGGTTTCCACATCCAAAATTTATGTTCTTCCAGTTTAAAAATATTTTCAAACTTTATGTTTGCACTGGATTATTATAAATACAGGGTAATCCAAAGGTACCTCTAAAATGTGATATTTGAATCTTCCAGTAGCTCACCAGTTGGCCATTGAGAGGTTATCAAGTTGACTTATAAAAAATAAAAATGTGTCTAAATGTGTGGCCAGTTCACTGGGCAATCAAACGAACCAATAACATCAATAAAAGGAGAGTTAAGCAACTATGCCAGTACAGAGTACACGTCAGACATCGGATGTATTCTTATATGGAAAGGATTGAGGCAATAACATTTCAAAATAATTATCCACAATAAAGTTCAACATGAAATATCACCAAAAAACAAACAAACACACGATCATTAGATTTTCTTCTCCAGTACACTGTAGGGAAAGTGAGATAGTTTAGACTTTAGAGGTATGCACACACGCGCACACACACACACACACACACACACACACACACACACACACACACACACACACACACACACACACACACACACACACACACACACACACACACACACACACACACACACACACACCTCTGAACTGTTTCATCAAAGCTCGAATCTCGACCCAGCTATAAACTGTCATCCTTGTATTTCGCATGCAGGGTGATACATCAATGCGTGTGCCGTCCCTCGGATGGACGTTAAGCCAGAGGGTCTGTTGGCCCTTGCTGGTTTGTTGGTGATCGTTGAATATCCCACAATGTCTTTCATAAAGAGGAGGTGAGTTATTGAAAGCCCTCTGAAGGAATTACCCAATACTTCTCGCTTTCAGTTGAGTATCCTACAATGGAGTGCGAATATGTTCAGGATTTAGTTGTACCCTTGAAAGGTTTATCGCTTTATTGTGAATGCCCCATAGTTATATCAAGAGTACAAGCCTCCATTGTTCGAAGATGGATGGAGGTTACTGTTTTCACCCCTTTCTGTTTGTTTGTTTGTTTGTTTGTGAACAGTATTACGGAAAAACTCCTCGACGGATTTCGACGAAACTGGTGGGGGGTTAGGTATGGTCCAAGGATCATGCCATTAAATTTTGAACTTGGTCCCCCCCCCCCTCAAAAAAAAATTGTTAGAGAAAATTTTTTTTTTTTTTGCATTTCTACATGTTTTAAGTGATTTCCAACCCCCCCCCCCAAAAAAAATTGTTACCCCCCCCCAAATTGTTAGAGAAATTTTTTTTTTTTGCATTTCTACATGTTTTAAGTGATTTCCAACCCCCCCCAAAAAAAATTGTTCCCCCCAAAAAAAATTGTTAGAGAAAAAAATTTTTTTTTTGCATTTGTACATGTTTTAAGTGATTTCAAACCCCCCAAAAAAATATTGTTAGACAAAAAAAAAATTTTTGCAACTTTTTTTTTCAACAAAATTTCGATATTTATTTATTTATTTATTTTTTTGCATTTCTACATGTTTTAAGTGATTTCCAACCCCCCCAAAAAAATTGTTACCCCCCAAAAAAATTTTTAGAGAAAATTTTTTTTTTGCCTTTCTACATCTTTTAAGCGATTTCCAACCCCCCCTCCCCCCCAAAAAAAGATTGTTAGAGAAAAAAAAAATTTGCAACTTTTTTTTCTAACAGTTTCGATTTCTTTTTTTTTGCATTTCTACATGTTTTAAGTCTTTTCCAACCCCCCCCCCCAAAAAAAGTGATTGCCAACCCCCTCCCAAAAAAAATTGTTACCCCCCAAAAAATGTATTTTTTTGCATTTCTACATGTTTTGATTTCCAACCCCCCCAAAAAATTGTTAGAGAAAAATTTTTTTTCATCTCTACATCTTTTAAGTGATTTCCAACCCCCCCCCCCAAAAAAAAAAATTGTTGGAGCTACAAAAATTTTGCAATTTTTTTTTCAACAAAATTTCGATTTTTCTTTTGCATTTCTACATGTTTTCAGTGATTTCCCCCCCCCCCCCCAAAAAAAAATGTTGGAGAAACGAACTATAACTGTCAGCACTGTTGACATCATATTTAATGAATAAGATACAAGGTTCACTTGAGTGACCCAGCAGTATTGGCAGCGGAGGTTTTGCACTCTCCCGAGTGCTCCCCCTCAAGTTAACCTCCGTCATAGAAGATGGACGGAGGTTACTGTTTTCACCCCTGTCTGTTTGTTTGTTTGTGAACAGTATTACGGAAAAACTCCTGGACGGATTTCGACGAAACTTGGTGGGGGGATTAGGTATGGTCCAAGGATCATGCCATTAGATTTTGGACTTGGTCCAAAGTACAATATGGCCACTATGGTGGCCATTTTGAAAAAATATTTGAATTTTTGTTTTTGCATTTCTACATGTTTTAATTGATTTCCAACCAAAATAAATAAATTTGGTGGAGAGAAAAAAAAAGAAAATTTTGGAACTTTTTTTCAAAAAAATTTCGATTTTATTTGAAAAATATTTGAATTTTTTTTTTCTACATGTTTTAAGTGATTTCCAACCCCCCAAAAAATTTGTTAGAGGAAAAAAACCCAGAAATTTTGCACCTTTTTTTCAAAAATTTTTCGATTTTTTTTGGCATTTCTACATGCGCGTCGATCTCGTTTAGTTTATTCAATAGTGGTTCAGTAGAGTCTGATCCGTTTTTACCTACAATGAATAGGATATCAGGTTCACTTAAGTGACCCAGCAGTATTGGCGGCGGAGGTTTTGCACTCTACTGAGTGCTCCCCCTCTAGTTGTTAATAGTACACTGTGCTTGAACAAAATGCATATTTTCCATGCAAAGATGATGAGCGAAATGTAAAATAAATAAATAAAATCCATAGCTTCTCTGTTCTGTAAAAAGGCCCGAGTCTGAAATCGATTACCTTCCCACCTGCATTGAAAGAATGGCGAGTTGAGTGAATGCGTCGGAGAAAGCTGTGACAAACAAGACTCGTGGAAAAGTGATCGGAATAAAAAATCACACTGTCTCGTCGCTAGTGCCTTAGCCCTGAGCTCATATGGAAAATTAAAGATGAACAGCTTGGCTGTTCATCAAACAATATCCGGTGCTGTCAGAAACTTGAGTTTGTTTGAAAGGATCCCACCTCCCCCTCTCATATCCTTCCCCTACCCAAAGAATCCATGAGTAGTTAATGAATGAAACGAAGATAAAGTCGAAGGTGCAGGGAAAACATTGGATTCAAAGTCAAATGATGTGCTATTTTTCAGCAAGGTACAAAGTTTGGAAATTAAAACGTTAACGGTACTTTCACAACTAAATAGATTTCTTCGATGACATGAAACCGCCAAAGAGAAAATACTGGTAATTAAAACAAACACAACTCACTTGGTGCTCAAATTATCCGCAAGTCTTAGCTTGACTCCACTGACAAACTGTCCTTCTTCTCTTCTTGCAGTACCTTTATCAGTCGTTTGTTTTGTTTTAACAAGTCAATGCCAGAATGGCAGAAACTACAACGAGAGCACCAGCCCACGATGACTCACTCATACATACAACTTAACAAAAACAAAAAAAATAGAAGTTTTTTTTTATTATTAGACCAACAGTGCAACTTCATCATTTCAATGCATAAACGGTTTGTGACGCTACATAACCAAAATGGATGGAGGAAGATAATTGTATTCGGAGGGCCTGGGGGTAACTTAATCACGGTGGGCCTGGGTGGTGGGAGACGTATGCTTCCCCGAATAAGATTTAGACAATATTGAGATTTTGTGCACCTGACAAGGAGTTTGAACCTCAAAGTAGCTGATTTTGTGAAAGAAACAAACAAACAAACAAAAAAAATCAGGCAATGCAATTACACTTACAAGTAAAGGGAAATGAAAAACAGAAGAAACGACAACGACACGCAGTAAAGCTCATACCTCCGCCAGCCTGAACAGTTTACATTTTGTATCCCACCGACAGGCCGGATCTGGATCCGGACCTGAACTAAAATCTAATCGGCTTGTTCTCGTCACCTCCCCAACTCATCCACAAAGTTTTCTCATGATCCGTCCATAACTTTTTGAGATATCATGCAATATATCATTTTTGGCCCAATCTCTCAATGGTGAACAACCACTTCAAAAATTAAATAATTCCAGTATCCGAATCTTCACCAAAATCGTATCAATTCGTCCTTGTCACACAACCAACAAGTCCACCAAATTTTGTCCAAATCAGTCCATGACTATTTGAGATATCCTGCACAGAGCCAGACAAACAAAACAGACAGGGGTGAAAACACAACTTCCTTCACTCTTCGGTGGCAGAGATAACAACAAGCAGCTGATCAAACTATTAAAAGTGTGTGCTTAGTGGAGCTACAAGATGTATCGATACTGAGCTTATAATCCCTATCCCGATATAAATGGCCTACATGTGTCAAATATAAGACTGACCTGCTCAACAATTTAAAACTTGTAACATTCAAATTTGATATTTTGGGATTCATGGATGGTTATGATCATCTAAACGACCATCAAGTCATTGGGCTCCTCAAGTACTGTGCTTCTTCAATGTCCTGAGAAAATAAAATCTTCTTACAGCCATGGCACATGTGATTGGTAGAGTCAGGTAAAACATCCTACGTAGCTTGTGCAGCCTTGTGCACCTGTGACTCATACAGCATGTCAGTATTCAAAGAGGTAAAAAAAGAGCCCTCCAGGAATGGAGCATGCATGTCGACGTTTAAGCTTCCCATACAACTCACTCAGATAATAATAGGTATGACTTCCCAGCCAGAGTGGATATGGGTGAAGTTCAGGAATGTTATCATGTTCCAAAATCTCTTCACCATGTGCCGAGGCGCATATTTTTGTGGTGATGAGAACGCGAAACGGTGGATGGACCGGAGGTTGGAAACAAGGTTGTGGTCAAGAAACATTCATTAGGACAGTAAAATATGTTGGGTCCATAAATATTGTTGGATCTATAAACTTTGTTGGGTCCATTAATTCTGTCGAGGGCTTATTGGTTTAAATCATTAAATAATACAAAACCATCTCCTTGTGTATCACGATGACAGCGGCCCATTTGAAGTTTTCCATTGAAGCAATTCGAATACAATGGAACAACTTTGCTGATAACCCGTGAGCGTGATGATCTCACGAGATCACAGCGAGCATCCAAAATAGTTGAAAAATAATAAGCAATTACGTGTGCTGAGTGTCTCAGAAACAAGCTCGTTCGCATGGTTAAGGTATAAATGCTATGTTTCTGGTTCAGATGGTCTTAGTGGCCATTCTGACTTGGACATCCAAATTGGACTCGAAACACTTGGGCACCCTAATAAGCTACAAAGTCTCCTGTTTTGTAGTCTCTTTATTGAGATTCCAACATGGTGCTCACTTCCTGACTGAGTCAGATTTGGCAGCATCTCCAGTTGTGTCGGAAGCATGAGAATGTTCAAATCCTAACTGTACAACTGCACCACTATACCAGCTAAATGAAGTAGCATGAAGCATTGCATGCACTCAGCAAGGCAATTTTAAGGATAAATGTCTTCTCCCATATAGATGCCAAGCTAGAGGCTTTGTCTATGCTCTATCCTGTAAATTCTGAACGTCAAGCGAAGTAGCATCAGGTCAGTCTTTGTTACGACTTGACCTGATTCAGAATCGAACCTCCGACCTCCCACACACACAGAACAGATGCTCCAACCATTACGCCGCCACCCTCGTAATAGAGCCATTAGTATTTCATATCGCAGATGATCATTTCAGATCTCACAAATGCTGGTGTAGTTTAAAAAGCATTCGGAGTAGTATACACATTATGTATGCAACAATGGCTAAATTTCTGACTTTATACCCACTTCTCTACCTACCTCTAATCTTCTTCACTTTCCTCCCCAACTGCCCTCTAGTGTCCATTTCTTCCTGAACCCTTTATTGTTGCTGTTCGAGACTCGATGAGGGGGTTTTGGCAAGTAAACAAATTCAAGGCTGCAAGGATCCTTGATGTTGATTAAAGGCCGTAAGGGAGCACAGTGAGAATCATATGGTCATTATTACCCTGCACACGCGAAGCGAAAAGCAGGGTTAAGCAACTGGTTTGTGTCCGTCTGTCTCTCCGTCCCATCAGTTTATGATGGAGGTACAACTTGCTTAAATTGAATGTGATACTGTGAACACAAATGGGAATATGAATCGGAAGACAAGTTTGCCATTTTACCATACATCGGCTCTGAATTTGTCCCGAGGAGTGAGATGATAATATATTACTGCGTGTGCCTCCCTGGCGATCAAACAAAATTGTAAATCATTCCAAACAGGAAAGCTTCTGTTTTTAAGGATGTTATAAAGGACACAAACAACAGGCACGATGAACTAATGTAACGCGTTCGACAGGGTGATGTAGTAGACACTGGGTAAAATGTTGATAAAACCCGGAATCAATTTATTTACAGGATACTACTTTCACAATCTTTATTTTATATAAATTGAATTATATACTTTAACACTGTAGAACACAAGTCGCCTTCTTAATTCTTCTAAGAACCTCCAGTTTAGCAGTACTTGGACATGTTCCATAGGGTGGTGTGAAAGACTGTAAGCACTAAACTTCTGGATTTTTTTTGTTTTAAACTATCTTTAAAGTCATTATTTAATAAATAAATAAATAAATAAAAATGAAGTGTATACCTGAACACTGTGAAGGTTATCGTGTTCTATGAATTCCCTCGCTATTAGTGTTATTCATATTTTCATCATTAACATGCACCTGGGAACTTCCATCTTTCTGGATTCATGATAAACAGATGAAACCGAACATATTCATGCGTTCATTAAGATGATTGTGGCTGAGCAGTTAAAGTGTGATCGGAGGTCACGTTGGGGTTTATCCAAGCAGGTATGAATCCTGTTTGCTAAGGGATGTTTTCTTTGCCCTTCTTCCTATCATCCTCCCATTTTGTATGCATATCAAGGTGATCACAGAAGAGCTGAATGACGTAAAACAAAGGGTCAATGGACTGATAGTGGAGTGAAGGCAAAACAAATGGACAAGAACACATGTACGCACTACAAAATAAGTTGAGTAGCAGGTACGGTAAGAGTGTTAAGGGGTGTCAGGAGGCGTAGAAAAGCTCAAAAAGAGAAATGAGAGAGACAACGAGGTGGTGATGGGCTGCAGCCTTGAAAGAGTAGACAGAAAAGTTAGAGACAACAAAATCAGGAAGATGGTTCCACCTGGCTGTAAGGTTGCCGAGGCCTGACGGTAATTGACTGTCTGTCGCCTTGGTTGATTACACTCAGCAGGAGAGTTAAGCCTGGTGTTGCCTTAGCGGTTAGGTTGGCTAGATTGGGATCTTAGGGTCCTTAGTTTGAACCCCGTTTGCCACTGAATTAACACCAGATGGCGTTGACTCAGCCTGTCATCCCTCCGATGTGGGGCGAAATGAGTACCAGTGTACTGGTATATGGGCACAGCATCAGCAGCATAGTCGCGCCCCAACAAAACGATAGCTACCCGGCAGCCAATCTGCCATACGCAAGAACACGAAGATGAACAAGAGGAAGAGTAGATGACTTTTGCATAAGATGTTCTATAATTCCTGTATGGGCGAGGTACGAATGGGTTTATA
Source organism: Eptatretus burgeri (assembly GCF_056783735.1). Lineage (NCBI taxonomy): Eukaryota > Metazoa > Chordata > Myxini > Myxiniformes > Myxinidae > Eptatretus > Eptatretus burgeri. Next base: position 22,874,745 of record NC_140970.1, read on the forward strand.
GTGTCGGGGTGGAGACATCACAAGCTTTTTTTTCCGCATCTGCTTTCCCTTGTTCCTTTGAGCATTATTGGCTACTAATGGACAATATCAGTATTAGAAATGACATTCATTACCAACGATGTAACTTGTTAAAAATCAGTAGAATGCTGACTATTTTCTGAGCAGCCAAGCAATGGAATGTCAAACCAACTGAAATCCCACTTGTGAGTGGGTGATGATAGTGTGTACAGTGGGACATCAGGCTGGAAACCTAAAAACGATTAAATCTTCCTCTCTGGCATCCATGCTATATCCATTCTCACACCATTTGCTGCCCGATCCAAGCTCCATGGCACGAGCTGGCGTGGACAACACTTGGAACCGCTGGAGGTGCTAAAGTGATTGACAGGATAAATATTTACACTATGCTCCATGAGAACAAAATAGACTGCTTGTTAACCATTTGGTTGGGAGCCCAGTGTCCAGACAGGCAAGCCTGTTCCATATGCTTCTTTCAACAAAGTTACATTTAAGGCTTCCGAGTTTGGTCCTTTTGTCAATGACAAACTTAAAAGACTACTACAATGCAAGCAATTGACCATTGAGAGCAATCCTCCTTAACAGTGGAGTACACACAACCAAAGCACATATATGTACACAGCAAGTGCCACACTGAGTGGGCTATAATTGCCTTCCAAGTGGAAAGGAATTATTACCTCTGCCACCAAAGGTGAAGGAGGTTATGTATTCAGCACTTTGTCTGTTTGTCTGTATGCAGGATGTCTCAAAAAGTTATGGATGGATCCAGATGAAATTTGAGGGACAGGTTCAGTGTGTGACAAGGACGAAATGATTAGATTTTGGTGAAGATCCGGATCTGATAATTTATTTTAAGCAATTCTTCACCGTTGGGAGATAGGGCCAAAAAGGATATATAGCACGATATCTCAAAAAGTTGCGCACGGATTCGGATGAAACTTGGTGGACACGTTGAGTGTGTGACGGTGACAAATTGATTCCATTCTGGTGAAAATCCGAATCTGGATCCAACTACTAGAATTTTTTCAGTGATTCTTCACCATTGAGAGATAGGGCTAAACTAAAATATAGCACGATATCTCAAAAATGTATTTGGCCAGATATGTTCTCGTGGATCAGGCATTACGGTGAGGAGGTATGCGCTCTACCGAGTGCCCTTCTAGTTTTCATCTGCATTAACGAAATTAGAACACAAAAGCTCAGTCCATTGGATCAACCCAGAACTCTTTAACTTAGTGATGAGAAACTACAACATGATGGTCCACAAAGACAGCCAAATTACACGGCACAACCAGTTAGGGCTTTAATCCCGAATGGTGGAAGCATTGCACGGTCCATTGTTCTCTTGGTTTCGGCACATCGATATATCTGTGTAATCATTGTGTAATAGTGCATAGTGTGTAATCCAGACCTTTCAGAGTATATTTTTTATGAAATGTCATTTTGGTGTGGACAGCTATCCCCAAATATGGTCGTGATTTCCTGGATGCAGCTTTCCAAGAAGACTTTCGGGCTGCATAACGTAGTTCGGTCAATTTTTCTGAAGCGATGCTATCCTCCGGCACCCACCCCCACCACACATCTTTATCCATTGGCCAAATATACAAACATGTCATGGCGAAACATGCCATCAACAATTTTCCAGGAAACACAATATATGGTACATGCGATGGCATACACTGCCCAACCTTGTCCCATATGACATAAAACACGTGTTCCTTTCACCAAATTGAGTAAAGGTTGGATAGTGTATGCCCATGTTTAGGAGGCTGGATGTGCATAAGGCTTAAGACCCCTCAGGCTTCATTCATCCTGAACTTGCATAAAGCTTGCAGTGAACTTGGTTTCCTGGAGAGATTTTTTTGATGTCTGGATTAATTCTGCTTTATACACGAGTTCCCTTACAAGAAACCTCAAGGCAGGAGGAGGCCATTAGGCCCAAGCAGGCATGTGCTATGGTTGCCAACTTGTGGCTATTCCTTTTCAAATGCTGATCATCAAGCAAGGAAGGAGAACATACAGTTTTTCGAGTCTTTTGTATGACTCAGCTGGGGTTTAACCCACCGAGCTCCCAGCCTTTCGGGTAACTTTTGGGCTGCAGGAAAGTTACCATTGCTCCAGTTTGTCATCATTCGCTCATTCAGAAACTAATCAACATCATCCTTGCATCAATACATGTTGATCTCAAAGTGAAAGTACCAGTGTAATCGAAAATGCAGAATGTTTGCATCAAGTGAATCAATGCACAGCAAAATATGTCACCACAGTCAGTGAAACTTCAGGAAATACGACACGAACATATGTAACAACAACCTGTATGGCAAATCACCTCGATTGTGCGGACAACAGTTGATTGCCACTCATCGTACTCGGTAATGAGAAACAACGTAACGACTGCAGTTTCACGCATTGAAATAAAAATCCGACAATACACACCAAAAGTTAGATTTGAATGAACTGAGCAAATGAGGTATTATTACAACACACACACACACACACACACACACACACACACACACACACACACACACACACACACACACACACACACACACACACACACACACACACACACACAACATCTCATGACATAGTAACTGCTTAGTCTTATTTGCATGTGAAAATAGGCACACAACTACTCAGAAAAATATTTTACAGCACATCTTTCATCAACCAGAAAATCCCTCCAGGCAATCCTCTATTTATTCCGTGGGTCACGACAAATCACCATCAGATGACATGAGTGGCTGCAGGATAATTATATCACCATGTGGAGCAAGTACGGGCACAAAACTCTTCAGCCCGAGGAGAAGAAACCCCTTTCGCCACACCTCTTGAAACATACTGAATTGTGGTAGCGAGTAAGATAACCCTTCAAACCAGTCTGACTAGGTGTCATTAAGTTCTCTGTGGGTACTCCTCGACCCGCAAAATTTATTAGAAGATCTACAGCCAATCCGTGCCCTACCCCTCAAAAGTCTGAGTAGCCATTGGGAGACCTAAAGGAAACCATCTCCTTTGCACTGATTTTGTATTTGAAAAATGTTATAAAACTCCACTGGAAAATACCATTGTTTTAGTTATAAATATGGTGGAAAGGCTTTACATTAGGACAGAAAAAAAAAACCAGAGACTTGGTGTCAACGCCACCCAATGCTCGCCTGTTTATACATTTATCGTTTTTAAAAGACTACTCTCATAATATTTTTTTTTATAAAGCATTGCAGTGAAGTCTGATCCAAATAATTTTAAAGCAATATATGTATTTTGTATATTGTAATCAGTAAAAAATAGTGCGGTAGATAAAAACATTAGAAAGGAAATAACTTGCACCAAAAACTTTAACATTTTCACGCTCACGCTCACACTCATGCTGATGCTCACGCTCACGCCGGGGGTATCGCTCGAGCTCTCTGCTCTTCAAACAGGCGAGCTAAAAACAAGAGCTATCTACCCAGGTAGCCAATGACAAGGGAACAACTCTGGCGAAACACCTTGCCAGCTGTACTGACTGTTCCCCAGATTCGGTGGTTTAGCTACGTGGGTAAGATACACATACAACCAGTATTTGGAGAGCGTTCTTCGAGTGAGATCTTCACAATTTAATCCAATAAATGCCAACTTTCTATGTTTCAATATAAAGGTGCTGTGTAGTATATATATTATATATATATATATATATATATATATATATATATATATATATATATATATATATATATATATATATATATATATATATTGTTGTGGTTGACGAAATTCACAAACCACCATTCAGGTCCCTTAGGTGAGATATCTCTGTAAGTATATGTGTAGTTAGGCCCAAACCCGTTGTTTCGAGGGAATAGATGTCATTCAGTCGGGCTGCGACTCTTCAGGATAGCCGTTTTTCTTTCACTATCTTTATTTTGGACCAGCCGCCATTACTACCACCACCAACCACGTCTCAACAGCCATCACACAACAACCACCAACCACAACGCCGCTTCACAACAACCACCAACCACAACGCCGCTTCACAACAACAACCACCAACCACAACGCCGCTTCACAACAACAACCACCAACCACAACGCCGCTTCACAACAACAGCCACGACCTTTACCGTCACAACTCGCCACCATTGCATCACCACCATTCTTGCGCCACTTGTGGGCACCGATACTGGACTCGTGCAGGGCGCGCACCGAGCAGCGTGTTCAGAAACATCACAGACTTACCAAGAAAAACGAATCAAAAACGACTCACGCCCACTTCTGTTCCGTCCTATCGGAGAGCGTGGGGCGATCTGGCCCCGCCTCCAGGGCGTTGGAGTGAGGTCGCCATATGCAAATTCATGGATCAAAAAGCATTCACGCCCACTTTTCCTCGATCCAATGGGGAGCCAGTTAGAGGTGAAGGGTCGGAGGTAAAGGGTCAAAGGTGGGGGAGCGAAGCCACGGGGGATATAAACGGCCGCGCTCGCCAGGCAGTTCAGTTCGCAGTTGTGAGTTCGGAGGGGAGAAGTCAAGAGTGAAGAGTTGGGACGAGCCAAGAGAGGAGACGGAGAGGGCGATTAGACAGAGCTGTGGAGAGGTGGCGGCGGCGAAGGCGGACGAGGGGGTGCTCGCGTCGGTGCCGGGAGCTGCAGAGGGAGAGGCCAGCAACGCGACCGAGGTCGAGGTGGAGACGCTCGTCGCGGGAACAGAGACAGGGTGATATCCTCCTCCCCCCCCGAGCATCAACAACCCCCTCCTGTTTCCCCCCGCGCTGAGATAGTGCGACAAGGGGGCCCCTTTCCCACCCCCTACCAGACACTGTCCGCGAGGCCCGCGGAGTTGGGGCGCCACCGCCGCTCTGCGTCTCATCATCAGACGGGTAGGCCCGACACGGTCTCGGCCCCAGGCCCGCCTACCCCCCTCATCCTTGAGGGTGGTTCTTTTCTTTTGCTTTGGGAATATGTGTTGTCGGCGCCGTCTGTGAAGTAAAATTGTATAAGTGTTGCCGTGTGCTCGGTAGTCGGATAGCTCTGCATTGTCTTCTTCTTTTATATTTGCTTTTTGTGTAATATTGTGTTTCTTCTCCTTTTACATGTGCTTTTGGTGTAATTGTATATGTGTGCTTTCCGTTCATCGCGAAATAAATGTGAGTTATGTTGAACTGTTTTCCCGCTTCGCTTCGTCTTTTCTTTCATTGAATCTCCATCTTGCTTCACGTAAAGGGTTGGTCGTGGGCTAAAACGCCCGATAATTAATCGAACCGTCGAGGCCGACGAATAACACCGCTCGGTTATCCCGATAGTACGGAACGGGTCGCTTAAAGTGGCCCATGTCCGAAGTCGATCTGCGGCGAGGTGCGATCGCCCGGTCTACCCTCCGTGTGGGTACTTAGGTAGGTCGAATTTGGCGAGCAACCCTATCCCACGCGGGGGCCGATTGGCACGATCGTGGTGAGACCGAAAGGTCCACCCGTGACTGGTTCCCGGCGTTAGTCCGAGAGGGTCACAACTGGATTGTCCGTCCGGTGGGCGACGTGCCGCGATTCGAGTTACGTGGCCGTCCGCATGCCGGCGGGCGCGAATCCGCAACAAAATATATATATATATATATATATATATATATATATATATATATATATATATATACATATACATATATATATACATATACATATATATATACTTATATATATACATATATATATACATATATATATACATATATATATATATATATATATATATATATATATATATACATATACATATATACAGGGTGTCCCAAAAACATGTACTCACATTTTGGCTCCTCATAACTCATTGAATTTTTCCTTTATTTTCAGATCAAATTGACCATAATAAAGGCAGAAGTAAGACTAGGTTTTGAAGAAAGAAAATTTATCATAAAGTGCGACTGGAAGCACAAAAACATCATGGAAGTGCAAAGACAATTTAGAAGACATTTTCACAAAGATCCACCAACGCGACGCACCATTGCTCGCATCCGAGATAAGTTTGAAACAGATGGAACTGTGCATGACGTCGATAAGGAGCGTTCAGGAAGACCACGGTCATCAACCACCCCCGCAAAGGAAAATCAATTGCTGGAAACCCTCCACCGATCCCCACGGAAATATGTACGACAAATGGTTCGTGAGACAGGAATCCCAAAATCAAGCGCCCATCACATTTTGAAGCGAATTAATTGGAAAAGTTGCATTCCAACATTAATCCTCACTCTAAATGAAGACGATCCTGACCGGAGAGCTGAATTTTGTGAGTGCTACCTGGGCAAATGCGAAGAAGATGCAGCATTTCCATCCAAAATTGTTTGGAGCGATGAGGCCAGCTTCAAGTTAAATGGCTCAATTAACCGACACAATTGCACCTACTGGGCTCCTGAAAATCCGCATGTTACTATGGAACACCATTTAAACTTACCAGGGGTTACTTTGTGGTGTGGGATATCAGCATTGGGCATCCTAGGGCCATTCTTTTTTGACCAAACTGTCACTGGGGATGTTTACTTAAACTTGCTGCAGGAATCCGTCGGTCCACGTATCGAAGAGATTTACTTTCAGCAAGATGGAGCACCTCCCCACTAGCACCGTGATGTAAGGGCCTATCTCGAAGCAACTTTTCCAAACAGATGGATTGGGCGAAGAGGTAGTGCTGAATTCCCTGCGCGTTCCCCAGACCTCACTACAATGGTCTTCTTTTTATGGGGATATCTCAAAGATAAGGTTTACGGCTCAAAACCAGCAATAGTCGATGATGAGCTGAAAGAGGAAATTGAAAGACAATGTCTTGCAGTTCCAAATGAAATGATTCGTAACGATGTTGAATCCATTGGTCCGCGTTATCGGCTGTGTTTGGAAGATGATGATCGTCAGTTTGAACATTTGCAAACATGCATTTATCCATTTATACATTTAACTATTAATCTTGTTTCTAAGTCAATAAACAACGCATTTATTATCATTTAAAGAGTGAGAACATTTTTTTGGAACACCCTGTATGTTTAATAAAGAATATTCCCTTGCTCATTAAACATCATCTGTAATGATGAAAATAAAAAATATATATTCGGGATTTCTTAGACTATTGAGAGTACAGTGTGTTGTTCCATTAACTTCTTTGAACGCCAATCATATTTTTGTATTCATCAAGTAAAATAACTTATGTGGTGCTAAAAGTTCTACAAAGGACACTTTAATAAAAAAATAACAATTATAACCAAAACAGCCTCGAAGGATATATTTCATCAGTGTCCTGCAAACTGCTATAAGCATATTTTTCTGCATTACCTCTCGTGTGTGAACGGCTGATGAGCAAAAGTAAATAAATAAAATGTTCAAATTAGAAACAAAACACTCTCATTATGACCATTTTGCCACAATCATGTGCAACAGTATTTTGGTGGGAGGCAACGTGACAGCAACGTGAGTCAAGATGAGAATATTTCCAGCTACACAAAGGGGCCCTCAGTGATGCAATGCTCAGCACGTGGCCTGCCGCACGTAGGATCTGGCTCAAAGACTGCAACACCGAGGAGGGAGGAGCATCATTGCCACAGATGGACATCACTGTCAACCATTGACCTGACTGCAATGACATGTGCTCACATCACTCCTACATTTCACAACCTGTTTGGTGAAACGTATTCAGTTTAGTGGTTCAAATGTTTCACACAAAATTTAACAAAATTAGTTGTACTATTGTCTGAAAATCCTTTTCCATTTTGCGATAGTTAAATGTTCTTTCTGTCCAAGCATCCTCGCATCTCCACTCTAAAAAAATATATTATTAAAATTATTAATTTTTTTATAAATAAAATTAAAATTAAAATTAAATAAATAAAAATTAAAAGATTTTAAAAATCCCGAATATATATATATATATATATATATATATATATATATATATATATATATATATATATATACATACACACATATATACGAAGGCATGACTTGGGCTGGTCTGTTTTCATGTACTTTCTGAATATAGTTTGGCAGGATAGCCTAGAGGTTTGTACACTTGCCTGTAGGCTGTCTCACCTGGGTTTGAATCTCGACCAAGCTATAAACTGTCATTCTGGTGTTTCGCAGGTATGGCGAAGCATCAATATGTGCGTCATCCATCAGATGAATGATAAACTGGGTGCACCATCTGCTGGCATTAGTTGGTGGAAGTTAATGATCCCGTAGTTTCAAATAAAGAAAAGGCGAGCTATCGCTGGCATCCTGAACACATTTCAAACCCCTGCCCTGAATGATTGCAAGGAAGGCAATAGGAAACTACTCAGCATTACCCATTCCAAAAAAGTACATCGGCAGCACCAACGCTCTGTAACAGTGTATGGTGCAGCTATTCTCATCTGAACCTCTAACTCATGATCATGGTGATAGCCATGGCTCAAATCCTACATTGCACCTAAATTCTTGCATTATATACAAATGTCCTTGTCCATCCATCCATCCATCCATTGGGCCCATACACTACACAAAATTTGTGCTGCCGAAGCAGTCTCATGGGCTATTGGGCACAATCCTGTATTGGTGGCCACTCTGACGCGGGACACTCGAATGGCTCAATCATCCGAGCAAGCTGGTACTCATTGTGTCGAGCTCAGAAGGATGACAGGCTGAATCAACCCCACCTGGTATTAATTCAATGGCCAAGCAGGATCCGAAGCCCACCAGCCAAACCATTAAGCCAAATGTCCTTGTAATTCATGTAAAACTACACTGACGTCTGTCTCCTAATGCCTTTGTCATGCATGTGGTATTTATTTTTTAAATGTAGAAGGACCACATCACCATGAGCTTTAGATCGCTGTAAAAAATAAAAAAAGTACAATTGGATAACTATACCTGCCTTATACTTCTCGACCCCATTTACAGCACATCTTTCCTACATTGACGATGACAGTGAAACCTGTACATAAAATCATGGCAGGTTGTAAAATTTAACACAGCATATGAGATTAATGTTTGCATTGTAACCTCGAATCGGGATTGGATTTCCATCGTCTTTTTATGACTCTTTCATCAAAATGGTATCTTTGATTGTCATGAGCTTGTGCTGCGGTTGGAATGCTCGCTGGGAGTCGAAATATCATGTTTAAAACCTGCTGATCTGCGTCTATTTTATTTAAAATGTTTTACACCAAACTGGCCAATGAAGCACAAACAAAAATGGTTGGTTTATTTATCAACGACTCGCAGGGGCTACCTGGCGCTGCCTGGGGAGGGGGAACGGGGGGGGGACCCGACTCTGCCCGGCTGGGTGAGCTTTTCCCGGTGGTGGTTTCGGGATGTGTTTGACATTGAAAAGCTGTGAAGTTTTAGCCTCATGGTGGTTATCTTTTGCCCGTAGGCCATCAGCAGCACTGCCTGGCCCACATCTTAATATACACTTAATAGCACCCTTTGGTGGACTCAAAATGAACGTCAAGGCCAACGAATGGTAGCCTAAAACTTTGCCCAGATCCTGAAGTACCGACATCCAAAATTTGGGGCCTTTAGGTACTATGGTTCGGCCGTGATAGAATAACGTACAGACTCACAAACAAACACACAAACAAAAGCAAGAATGCTTGAAAATATTTCCAAGATTCGCAATTTTCACATTTGAGCAAAAACACCATCAGCAAGATATAATTCATTCAAGCTGTGGGTTTCAGAATACCTCCACTCACAGGCGGGTGAAAGGTAAAAACTCTTGCAATTACATCATTATCCATAATAACTGCTCGTCATGTCGTATCTGCAGCGTTTGCGGTAACTCGACCCCATCACAGGTGCGCCACATCTTGCCGCCAGGTCTGTCAGAGCCCTGTTGTTTCTGTGTTACTCCAGCTGCACTCAGGCTACTTTGCAGGTTGCTCGCATCAACTTGTCTGACGACTCCTGATCTACAGAGCTCCCTGTCACCCATTTTCAAAAGCAGTGAAGTTCACTCATGAAAATGAATTATTTGAAGTGCATGTACTCAGGGACTGAGAAATCATATCTGAGCTAGTGTGATCCGCTGACGATGGTCTGTGGTACTGGAAAATGAGATTACATGCCAGGTACTAAGGACACGATCAAATGCCACACACACGCACTGTGTGTGCGTGACTCAAACGGATATGATTTATGCAATGATTTTAACATAAACAGTGAATCAGATCTTTGTGGTCCTGTATTCATCTCATCATTTTGCTTATAAAGCCTCCAGCTATCTATCAGGCCGCATTAATCAGCCTGACATTCAAAAAAAAGGTTCGAGGCTGTAACTTTGGAAGTGATGCTCTCGTGTGTGTCGTCCAAGGACGCCCGTGATGAGTGAGCAAAAGTAACGACTCAAGATTTACTCAATCGTCTCGTTGTGGAGTGTGTGGCATGTTATGGCAACCCCTCGATTCATGCGCATGCAAATCAAAACGAATATCTCATCACACAACGGCTGAAACAAGTGGGAACATAATTATTGCAGCCGAGATTAAAGTTCAGACGAATGTTTCTCGAACGAAATTCAAACTATTAAGATTTTTCACTGTGGTATATGGGCTGTTTCCAGTGTTGCACATGCCTGGGTTAAGGTGTTGATCGTTTCATAATCTTATGTTCCACAGTGGCATTCCTACAAGTAAATAGACCCAGCAGTTCCCATCTCCTCTCCGTGCCAGGTTTCTGGGTAGCCAGGGGAAGAAAATCCACAGCAGTGAAAGCAATAGAACAATGCTTTACCCATAACACCACCAAACCAAATCCCTTCACCGTCGATGCGTTACTTTCTACCCTTGCTGTAACGCCACTCTTCAATGAGTCGAGGCTTTGTTTACGGTAAAAAGCATTATTTATAAAGGAATCAAACATGCCTCTCCAGTGAGCTTGTTTTCACTTGTGCATAAAAGGAGAACAGGTTTCTTTTCAAAAGATTGGCCATGGTCATTCAAAGGACAAATCCCATACCCTTGGGCCTCTGTCTGTAGTTTTGCTTGAACTCGGTCATAATGGTCTATACGCATCATCACGTCTTGGAAACTTATGTCCAGGATCGTGGTTCTATAGCTAAAAATTGCACTCACAAAAATGACGACTTCGACCAGTTTGAAAGAGATACTCATCAAGCCTCAATAGTGGATTAGTTGGAACAATAAGAGTCATACATTAAATATTAAGTAGCCCCTGGTAACAAGTCAACAAAAGCGAGATAGTGGGCATCATCATAGTTTCTGGTACTCGGCTTCATCATGAGCACATCATTGGGCTCAGGTGGCCAGAATAAAGGGTAAAAGGAATCCTTGTACTGCAACAAATCACAACACGACGAACACACCTCGAAGCCACCACGTTTCACCAATTACAGGGAGACAGCAGCGTCTGGGATTCAAAATGGATTAATATAATGGTGTTTTATGTCAGTACAATGGAGAGTTCAGTGAGCCAAAAGAGCTGTCATAAACCAAGCGTATCCACAAACTTCTGTAGGTTTGGGGAAAACCATAATGGTAGAAGATTAAAGGTGAGCATTTCATGTGTAAGGAAGGGGTAAATTAGCTGACGACATAAGCCGCGGGGTGAAAGAGGGAGTCGGGTGGAAATTTGAACAGAGAGGTGAGGAGGTGAAGTAAGGATGAAAAACGGATGGAGAAAGGAAATTATTCAAATTACTTTCACCAGTCAGAATACCACTTGTTTGGCATTCTTTTCAAATCTGTGGTGAATGTTCTTTGCTTTTGAAGTTCGTGCGCGTGTGATTGCTATGTCTGCACGTAAGCCACAAAACCATGTTTGCTGACTATTCAACTCTTTCAAGAGTCAACGTTCACATTTGGCTGTGAAATAACAGAGTGTAGGTGTGTGTGTGTGTGTGTGTGTGTGTGTGTGTGTGTGTGTGTGTGTGTGTGTGTGTGTGTGTGTGTGTGTGTGTGTGTGTGTGTGTGTGTGTGTGTGTGTGTGTGTGTGTGTGTGTGTGTGTGTGTGTGTGTGTGTGTGTGTGTGTGTGTGTGTACTCAGTAATCAGTCCAAACCCTACTTCATAGTGGTGACCGAGTGTTACCGAAGCATCCATTGGTCCTCCTGAATGTTCACCGATCGAAGCAACAAAGCACATAGTGACTGATGTGCCTTCTAATAATGAGAAGTTTTTTTTCCACACCCATGGTCACGGTTTTGGTATTCCCAAAGCTACCATCAAAAGATAGGAGGTGTTTGCTGAGTTTGAGCTTTTTTATGCACAATTGGCTCCTCATCAGTAGTCCCAAGAGCCAATCATGAACAATGTCTGAGCACACATTATTTTGAGTCTGCATATTATTCAAATGTGTGCCCCGATGTGTACAAAACGAAAAGATTCGGCAATGTCTGTTCTTTTTGCGAAATTTTGATTTTGCACTGGTCAATCATTTATTCATATACTACACACACACACACACACACACACACACACACACACACACACACACACACACACACACACACACACACACACACACACACACACACACACACACACACAATTTTGAACAATAATGGAAACAGAGGAGAAGCTCAGGATAAAATGCAAACAACATGTGGTAGGATCACATTTCATTGTACTATATTAAATAAGAGTGAGAATTACTTTGCAATACATGTCCCCTAACGATGTGATCTTTTCTCAGTCAAAAAAGGGCATAACTGAAAAATTGACGAAACGCCCTGAAACTCAAACTTGTTCTGTAACTTATCATAATAAAGCCATGTACCAAGTTTCAGTTGAATATATGTTCAAGGGAATGGGGAAAAAAATTCTGAAAAAAACAGGAGGGATGGACAGACAGAGAGCAAACCTATATAATCGCCTCCAGTGAAACTGATTGGGGACTAAACAGGGCTGGCATGATCTCCACCAAATTTTGCATACGTGTTGGTTGCACCCAAGGTTAGGTCATCGGCACAAGGAACTCCAGCCGCCTGCAATGGGGTGGAGGGGTGGGGGAAAGACGACTTGCCAATGCTCCCGAAGGGAGCAGGTGTTTCTCGTGTGTTAAAATGAAATATCTCATAGTACAGTAAAGTGTTGATAGCACAGTCACTGTGATTGTTGTCATGCAATTGCAAGCAATGAGAAAGTGACGCACCTGAAAATCGACAATAAAATTATTGGAAGTGATATCAATGTCGTATGGTGAATGTGTGATGAATACTATGGCTCCTGGTTAATTAAATATCACATAAACATATTAAAATCAGTCAGATATATAGTGAAGGCTATGCCAAGTAGCAGGTTACAGCCCGACTTCATGTTTCTGCTGTATGCACGATATCTGAGGACGACACACAAAACTGGTACTGTTGACAATAGAAGCCGTTGAGAAAAACCCCAAACTCTCCAAAAGTGACATTAAATACCTCAGGGCATCAGGGTATGTTCGCCACAAGACGGACGCTGAGTTAATGGAGATAATTTGAATAACCATGGTCGAGGCACAAGGTCCTGGGTTCTGGGCTGGTAGTTCCTGTTGCTCTGCAACTGCAGGTCTGTTCCTGTGGCCCGTTTTAAGGGCCTGGGCACACAGACTGCAGCAGTGCTCGCTGTGTGCACCCTGGGTGTGCGCAGGTATAGCTTAACGTTTACGGACACTGGTGATCTTGTCACTGATGCCAGTGCTCTGTGTGTCCTGGCTGAGTGAGTTTTTAGCCGTGGGGACTCCGAGATTGGACACCTTTTGTTATAATTTAAAATGTGTCTTTCTGGCTAATTTGTATTTTAATTCTATATATTTATTTTATGCAATTTTATATATATATATATATATATATATATATATATATATATATATATATATATATATATATATATAGTTTGTTTTGTTATTGTAAACAACAAATATCAGTCTTCGGACGACCTTGTCTGGTGTTTGAAGTTCTCAATAAACCGAAATGAAATGAAACAAGCTCGAATGAGCTAAGATCCTCGTCCTCTTCATGATGATGTCATAAAAACGAATATGAAGTCATTGTGATGTATCAGGTTTACGATAAATTATCTGTGCTAATGCCCGGCTTGATTCCCGCAAACAAAATTCAAACAGCTTGCCTAGTTTCGGAGATAATGGTATAGGCGATTTAGTATAGTGATAATGGTATAGGCCATTAGCAGCGATATTATGACGTCAACTTTTTTCTCGGAAGAATTTCCAAAATCGGAGATAGTTACTGCCTGCACGTCGGCTTTTTGCATATACATGGCAAGTTTCACGAAGATCCGATGAAAACTCTGGGTTGTGAAACCAAAAATGTCCAAAAATAGGAATGACGTCATAAAAATGATATGACGTCATAGTGATGTATCATATGTGTGGTAATTCATCTCTGCTAATGCCCTGTTCGATTCCCGAAAACAGACTTCAATAAAAATTACCCCCGTGTGGGGGTGACGGTCATCTCTATAATGTTTTTTACTATCATAATCAATGAACCGTTGCCAGATATCTCCTAAAATGACAGACTAGATAGGTTTTGAAAATGGCAACTTTCACAACTTTCGTGACCTCGTGACCTTGACCCTGACCTCGATTCCAGGAAAATATGTCGTTGGGTATCACTCATCGACCTCTACCCACATACCAAATTTCATCAAGATCAGAAGTAAAAAGTTTTCTTTGTACCAGGAGGTGTTTTAGACCATCTTCCAGGTTACGTGGCGGCCAAACGGGACGGAAATTCAAAACTCTGTCCGGTTAGATACAAGATAATATTTTTTACTATCATAATCAATAAACAGTTGCCGAATATCTTGTAGAATGGCAGACTAGATAGGTTTTGAAAATGGCGATTTTTATAACTTACGTGACCTCGTGACCTTGAACCCAGACAAAAGTTACATCGTTGTGCAACACTCATCGACCTCTACCCACATACTAAGTTTCATCAAGATCGGAAAGAAAAAATGTTGACGGACGGACGGACGGACGGACATTTGGTCCGGCTTTATTAGGTCATCTCGGTAGAGATGACCTAAAAAGCTTGCCTATTTTGAGATAATTTTTTAGGCGATTTCCATTAGCGGAGATATTTTGACGTCATAACTTTTTTTTCTAGGAGAAATTTTCAAAATCGGAGATGGTTACTGTCTGCGCAGGGTATTTTTACACATATATGCCAAGTTTCAGGAAGTTTCGATGAAAACTGTAGGCTGTAAAACAAATGAAACAAAAAACAAAGTGTCAAAAAATAGGATTGACATCATAAAAATTGATATGACGTCATAGTGATGCATCATATGTGTGGTAATTCATCTCTGCTAATGCCCTGTTCGATTCCCACAAACAGGATTCAAAAAGCTTGCCTAGTTTCGGAGATAATTTTTAGGCGATTTCCATTAGCAGAGATATTTTGACGTCACAACTTTTTTCTCAGAGGAATTTTCAAAATCGGAGATGGTTACTGTCTGCGCAGGGTATTTTTACATATGTACGCCAAGTTTCAGGAAGTTTAGATGAAAACTGTAGGCTGTGAAACAAAAAAGTCCACAATAACAACAACGTGAGTAAGACTTAGAGATCCTCCACGAGGATCTAAAAATAACCGAGCTGACAGTATCAGTGTTCATATTTCTTTAAGGACAGTAGGATACAGTCACATAAACTGGTCTCAATGGATGTGTATCTGTCTGAAACCTTTGCAGAAGAGGGACAACCATTTACTAACACAATGAAATGTGCTGGGTGCATTCACCAAGTATATAATAATATCTACTAGTTGAATGCATCCGGCGCTGCCCGGGTTCTTTTTGAATGAATTTAATCTTCTATACATGTCTGACGCGAGCACAGTAACAGTTCCCTATTGGGCCATGGCAGTAATAGACTAAGGGGGTTGGTGAGGGTGAAACACAACCCCCCCCCCCCCCGGCCGAGGGGCCTTGCCACATAGCCTATAACCTTCCCGGGGGCCATCCCGATATTTTTTTGTTTAAGTGGTTCGCTCCTATCTTTCACTTTTCAGGAGATTAGCGTGTGCAGACAAACAAAAACTTAAAATCATATGTTAGATATATTGTATATGGCGTTGGCCCCAAGTCAATCGGCTGAACTTGAAAAATTAACGTTCCGAAATCAGGTGATGACGTCATAATTCGGAAACCGGAAGTCGGAAGTCCAATAATTTTACATCGGGACACACATAGGTACATGTTCTGTCAGCATGTGAAGTTTGGTGAGGATCAGTCCAGTACTTTTCATGTGCATAGGTCACAGAGAAACACACAGACACACTTTCAACTATATATATATATATATATATATATATATATATATATATATATATATATATACATATATATATATATATATACATATATATATATATATATATATATATATATATATATATATATATATATATATATATACACACACACACACACACACACACACACACACACACACACACACACACACACACACACACACACACACACACACACACACACACACACACACACACACACACACACACACACACACCACAAAGGGGAAAAACCAGAGAAGTCACTTTTTATAAATTTCAGGGTTATTGCACCTGCCAATAGTTGGCAACATAAAGTTTCCTCTCACAATATTACTTTAACAAATAACTAGGGGTGTCACATAATTTA
>NC_140970.1:22901377-22921377 GCF_056783735.1 Eptatretus burgeri
ACACCACAATTACACAACAGTCAAAGCCATAATCTATAATGTTGCCAGTCTGCAACACCACCGGAATCCACAACATCCCCACCGAACCGCAATGTCGCCAAGGCACGTCACACTAAGGAAAACAGGAGCCAATAAGAACAGCCTGCGTGAGGTCAGAGTTTGTGTGGCAACCCTTGCCACCAGAAGCCATCCCTCACACAGGGTCAAATAGTGCTGCTATGAACTTTACCCACTCGAAGCTACGCCTGGCACAGGAGGCATAAAAGCCTAAATGCAGCATGGTTTGCTGCTGTTTGTGTGCGCTGCAGATCTCATCAGAAGGAAAGCTGCCTGCCTTTCCATGCTAAAGGACATTATTGAGCTGGGACAAGCAGCGCTGAGCTTGGACGAGTTGCGCAGGCCTGATACGAGCAGCGCTGGCCCGAGACGAGCATGAGGGAGAGGTTTTCAATGCTCCACACTCCACACAGGTTCCTCCTGATGACTCCATATGTGCTCTTTACTTCTTTGGGTTCCCTCTTGGTCTTCCATTTCATTACATGACCTTTTTTCTTGCTTTCTCTCAGAACCCCTAATTGTCTACTTTGGCTGCACAAATAAAGAGAATCAACGATTAAAAGAGCTATCACAATTACCCTCAATCTCCAAGTGGGGTAGGCATTGTTTTGCACCTCACACCTTTCTTCTAAGCTCACATTATCGCTCCACTACACCTCTCTCAGAATTGCATCAACACTCCATGGTCCTCGCTCCCCACTCTTTCTTACCCTCCATATTGAGATTGACACAGGTCCGCCTTGTCTGTGTCAGTTGAGCCAGGGGCCGAAGCCAAGCTCCATTCTGCCACTTATCTCCTCATCTTTCTACAATGCCTGGTGTTGGCTTAATGGTTAGGGTGGTGGGCTTTGGATCCTATGGTCCTGAGTTCAAATCCCGCTCAGCTGTTGAATTAATACCAGGTGGGGTTTACTCGGCCTGTTATGCTTCCAGGTCGGCAAACTGAGTGCCAGCTTGCTGGTATACTGTGTCGGAGTGGCGATCCATCCAGGATTGTGCCCATGAGCCAAGGAGACTGCTTACGCAGTACCAGCACTCTGCACAGAGTACGGTCCCAATCTCCTCCTCCTCCTCCTCCTCCTCTTTCTACAGCTACCTTCCTGGTTTAATAATGGCACCTGTTCTATTTGTCTAATCATAAGTAAGATAGTCTTGGGGGGGAAAAAAAAACAACATACAGTATGTGCTCAGGGTAAGTCTGCTCGTTTGTCTTTGATAGTTCTGCTTGTCATATGTGCTGATTGATTGCTTTGTAAATTTGTGCTTCATGATTATTGCCTTGCTTGATGGTAAATAAATGCTTGCTACTTTGATCAGTAAGCATCTTTCAAACTTGCCCGATCGTTCTTTCCATTATTGGTCTGGCAGAAGTGTGTACATAATAAACATACGGGAAGTTCCGCCCCACTAATTTGCTCCAACCAATAGCCGTCTCCCACCCACGGTTTCGCTCGGCCGTAAGTAATAAGTAGACAGGGTGTGGAGTCAAGAGCGCAGTTCCTCATTTGGGAACACCAAACCACTAGTAAGGTAACACGGGTTAATTGTATACGCAGCCCTTGCTAGGTTTGGTGACGCCAACTGGCGTCCGTGGTTGCTAAGAAACCCATTGGGCCGTAAAGTTATCCGTGGCTGACAGCTTCAGGTTCGGATGTCAGGTAAGTGGGTCCAAGAAACACCCTCATGAACACCCCTGTCCCCCGAAACTGTAACAATATACCTGAGGGTAAATCCTGGCTGGTAGCTCTGCATTCCTTTACTTGTGACCATTTAAAAATCGGTCCTTAAAGACCTGAGTAACTCCACAGAAGCAATCCTGCATTGGAGGCGAAGTGATGGTTGCATATACATGCGACGTTCAGTTATGTTGCTTTGGGGTCGGAAGAGCCTTTTTGGTTTATTGATCACGCCTGACCGCAACTCCACCTTCTCTCTGGTGCTCAGTAGGGCAGAGACAATGTGCTTGTGTAGCGGATGAAGCCTGTTGCTAACAGGCCGTGTGGCAATGGCTGTTTTGGGACCCATCTGTGTTTTGCTGCTTCACCAAATTGGGGGGTTTAGCACACACAAATACAGACATGCACACCCCCACGCACACAAACTTGTTGAAAACATTCTCCATTTGCTGCTGAGTAATTCCTTGAAATGCATTTCTGATCATAGAACCAAGTTCATCGAAAGAATGTGCTTTTATCGAGTAAACAATAGCTTTGCATAGCCCCATAAAAATGTAGTTCGTTAGGGACAGGTCAGGCAAACGAGGTGGCAAAGCAATTGATTGACATTTCCCGATCCACTGATCTGCGAAGACATCATTCAAGAACCATCGAACATTCAAAGCAAAGCAGCAGAGTCTGGACTTGCTGGTACAAAGTGATATGTTAAACATTTAATCGTGTAGTTCAGGAACAAAGAGATTCTATAACATCGGAAAGTAACATTCACCATTGACTGTTGCTTCTTCCAAAAAACAGCAAAGGACCAATGATGTGTGACTCCCTGAGAGAACACCAGACATTGATCGTTGGTGAGTTTTTAAAAAAATATTTCTAGATTTCATGAGGTATTCTATCACTCGAATGCAGTAATTGTGGTGGTTGACTTCACCACCGATGTCGAACTTGCCTCGCCAGAAAATGTCAACCCGTCAAGAAACTCAGAGGAACTGTGGATGTAACAACAGCAATAACAACAACATTGACAATAACAACAAAAAAAGACTTTTTGAATTGAGCTTTCATGTGCCGTTTTGCAGTTTGCTTCGATCATCTGTAAGCCTCCATCAAAGGTTATAAAAGTTCAGTGACACAAGGATGGATACCCTGTTTATTATCCACACACATTATATACATTATATGAAGCCTGGTGTTGGCGCAGTGGTTCGGGCAGCGGCTTGGGATCCAAAAGGTCCCGAGTTCAAGCCCTGTTTGGCCACTGAATTAATACACCAGGGGGTTGACTCAGCCTGTCATCCTTCCGAGGTCGGCGAAATGAGTACCAGTGTACTGGGCCGGTGTATACCCCGGTTAAAATAGGTGTACCATATCTCCCTGTGTCGTAAGAGGCGACCAGGGTTGCGTCAGGAAGGGCATCCAGCGTAAAACATGTGCCAAATCACTGTGCGGATCATACGGATGATCCGCTGTGGCGACCCTCAACGGGAGCAGCCGAAAGAAGAATAAGATTATATACTATATATATATATATATATATATATATATATATATATATATATATATATATATATATATATATATATATATATATATATATATATATATATATATATATATATATATATTTCGGCACGCCCCTTTCTTTGTTCCACCATCAGATTTTTGTTACTGCATGAAATGAAACAAGATTTGGCACATATACTAATTATATTATTGTCTCCCTTAAGAGGCCCCTCAAAATTTGTTTTGATGCATTTTCAACGGATTCCATTCAAATTCGGTACGATTATGGCTTTTGGTCCAACTTAGGTCATTGGCTATAAATTTTTTCCATAACACTTCCGATATTCGAAAAAAAAATCGATAAATCGATATCCCTTATGGGATTTTCCATTCAAATCCACTCAAGTTTAAGGCCTACAGGGCACGCAAATTTCCACTTTTCCCCGGGCGCTGTTTACCTCCACTACGCCAAGCTGTTAGGGTTAGGGTTTGGATTCGTGTTAGGGTTAGGGTTAGGGTTAGCTACCCTAACACTAACCCTAACCCTAACAGCTAACAGCTATTCAGGAAATTTGCAAGAAAGCCTGAGCAACGCCGGGCATTACTACTAGTGTGTGTATATATATATATATATATATATATATATATATATATATATATATATATATATATATATATATATATATAGTTACGGAAATGGCCCTTATTGGACTACTAAATATAGGATTAGCTCAGATACCCCATTAAATGCATGTTTAGCTAGGTTGTATGGTAAAATGGACGTTACATGTGTGTCGGAGGTGTAAGAGGTTGTTGTTTGTACAGTGGTGGTGTGCCAAGGGCTCCCTCTTCTTCCTCCCCTCTACGGACGATAGGCCCCACCCAGTCGGCTGAGAGGGTGTGGCCAAAAAAGAGGAAGTGACGCGAAGGGGGGGAGTTTGTCGGCTTCACTGAGAGAGGGTGCTGGTGTGTCGAAGCGAGCGAACAGGAGAGGAAACGAAGGAGCGAACGAAAGAAAAACGAGAGAAAAGGAGTTCTCAGTTTGAAGAACAGTCGGGTTCTCAAGGCGTGCTCGGAGTCGCTTCGAAGCGAGCGAACGAAGGCTTCGTAAAAAGGTTCGGTGTGTGGAAACAGTCGCTCTCGAGGCGCGCTTGTGTTTCAAAGCGAGCAAACGAAGGAGGCACAGTGTTGTATCTGCCGGGAGAGACGCTAAACCTGCCTGCACATCGAGGATTCTGCCGTGAGAGAGACAGCAGCCGGCTTTGAGAGGCGAGCGTGGAAAAGGAAAGAAAAGGTGATTCGGCAGAGAGAGAAACTGAGAAGACGGAGTTGGGAAGTCGGGCTTCAAGGCGGGAAGGCAGGAGAGGAGACGATGGAGCCTCTGATGGGCCCTGCTCACACCAACGGCTCGACACGTTTGCCGATCCGCTTGCCGGAGCCCGGCACCTCGATTTGGGCCTTGTCTGGAGAACAGGCCAGGCCTGGATTTGTACGCTGGACCTTGAGAGAAATCAGCTGAGGCCCATCGTAGACCTTACGCGGGGTCAGAGCGTGCGGAGACCGTGTGCGGTGCGGAAAGGAAAGAGTGCGGCGCCGCCATCTTGCCAGGCGGCGCGTTCAAGCTGGGGCTCGAATCCGTGGACATTAGCCTGTTGCGAGCGACATTCGTGCTTTTGACGCTGTCCTCTCGTCCATGAGACATCACAAAGTACTTTCTTCAGGTGCAATCAATCAAAGAGTGTCACACATGTTAAAAATTTTACACCATGGAGAATGAGGATTTATGGGCTGGTGAGATGTCTAGCCTGAGATTGCATCTCAACACAGCTATAAACCATCATCCTGGTGTTTCACGTGCAGGATGGCCTATCATTATGTGGACTGTACATCAGAAGGATGTCAAGCCTGAGGACTCATTTGCTAGGACTGGTTGTTATTGAATGTCAAAGATCCTATGGTACATTTTGTGAAGACTAGGGGACTTATCACCGGCATCCTGAAGGAATTACAAATCTCTCCCACCTTAAATTGAATGTCAGGCCTGGCCAGCCAGTTCATGAAAGACTTGAGCCAAAAACTTTCCCCAACCAACGCCACAAGAAGGTGCAATAATTTGGGCTGAGACAGTGCCAGTAGTAGGAGTACCGGTAGTGTTATATATTAATATTTGTTACTCAGATGTTACAAAATTATATATGCATGTTTGCATATATATATATATATATATATATATATATATATATATATATATATATATATATATATATACATATATACTGTACTGTATATGTATATTACTCAAAGAACCAACTTTCTTCAAATAAATAAAGGTGAGAGACGGAGTGTGGTTAAGGGGAAATGGGGGTGGTAATGATTGGATGAGTAAAATTAATAGAAAACTCGTTTTTCGATTCGGAGAAATTTGTCAAAAAAAAAAAAGTTGGATTTACCTGCCTGGTTTGTATTCCAATCTGATCTGATAGCTCATGATAATTTGAAGTAGGAACCTACAGTGGGTTAAAATCCCATATCATCTCTGGATTTGTCCTT
This sequence comes from Eptatretus burgeri, assembly GCF_056783735.1. Lineage (NCBI taxonomy): Eukaryota > Metazoa > Chordata > Myxini > Myxiniformes > Myxinidae > Eptatretus > Eptatretus burgeri. The sequence goes on from NC_140970.1 coordinate 22,907,164, forward strand.
TGTTTACTCATGTCTTTGTAATTGATGCAAAAGTGCGTCTTTGTAGTGCATGCTATTTGTATAAAAGCTCCATCATGAGCCTTGGATAAATTTTTAAAAGAACAGACATACCCAGAACCCAGAAGGGAGGTGCGGGTTCAGGTTGATGCATTTATGATGTGACGTTTCATATACGTACTCATGTGAATCGGCCATTTGCCAATTTCTATATTAAGCTTGAAAAACATGAGAAATCCATTCTGGTTGTACACGCTGCATTTAACACCTAACCTGACAAAGTAAACATTTTCCCAATATGTATTAAAGAATGATGCATTTCCATTTGCAAACCATACTAGAAATTGAGCAGTGTCTGTGTGTTTGGTTTACTGTTATGCACAACTGAACTACTAGACAGAACGAGCTGAAAACTAGTTGTACTCAGTTTCAGTTCAGTTCTACCCTTGAATCAATCAAAAAACAAAATAATACAAAACGTTCATCTTTAGATAAGAACAGTGGGGGAACCTGAATAAAAGCCTGACTTGTAAAATTTCAGGTCCCCAAGACAATGCATTGCGATTAAAATTATGGAGAGAGAAGGAATGAAATAATGTGAACAAGATCCCCACAATGAGAATAATAAGTAAGTGCACAAATCGAAGCTAAACAGAAAGGAACAAAAATGGGGAATGGGAGTGAAGGAGGAGGAATCAGCTGGTATGTAACACTTTGGCATGAGCATCACAATATCACTCATTACTCATGAATAACCAGTGATTATCATAGTTATCTAAAAAAAACTTTTGATTTATGTATAAAAACTATGAACACCAATAGTTTGCCGAAGGCTCAATTCAAAGGAAGCAGACGGCTCATTTCAAGGGAAGTGTAAGGCTCATTTCAAGGGGAAACCTAAGGCTCATTTCAAGGGAAGCGTAAGGCTCATTTCAAGGTCAACATAAGGTTCATTTTAAGGGAAGTCTAAGGCTCATTTCAAGGGAAGCGTAAGGCTCACTTCATGGGAAGCTGAAGGCTCATTTCAAGGGAAGCCTAAAGCTCATTTCAAGGGAAGCCTAAGGCTCATTTCAAGGGAAGCCTAAGGCTCATTTCAAGGGAAGCATAAGGCTCATTTCAAGGGAAGCATAAGGCTCATTTCAAGGGAAGACTAAGGCTCATTTCCCTTTCTTTGTTCCACCATCAAGGAAGCGTAAGGAGCGTAAGGCTCACTTCATGGGAAGCGTAATTTCAAGGAAGCGTAAGGCTCACTTCATGGGAAGCCGAAGGCTCAGTTCAAGGGAAGCCTAAGGCTCATTTCAAGGGAAGCCTAAGGCTCATTTCAAGGGAAGCCTAAGGCTCATTTCAAGGGAAGCCTAAGGCTCATTTCAAGGGAAGCATAAGGCTCATTTCAAGGGAAGCATAAGGCTCATTTCAAGGGAAGACTAAGGCTCATTTCAAGGAAGCGTAAGGCTCACTTCATGGGAAGCCGAAGGCCCATTTCAAGGGAAACCTATGGCTCATTTCAAGGGAAACATAAGGTTCATTTCAAGGGAAACATAAGGTTCATTTCAAGGGAAACATAAGGTTCATTTCAAGGGAAACATAAGGCTCATTTCAAGGGAAACATAAGGCTCATTTCAAGGGAGACATAAGGCTCATTTCAACGAAAACATAAGGTTCATTTCAAGGGAAACATAAGGTTCATTTCAAGGGAAACATAAGGCTCATTTCAAGGGAAACATAAGGCTCATTTCAAGAGACACATAAGGCTCATTTCAAGGGAAACATAAGGCTCATTTCATGGGAAACATAAGGCTCATTTCAAGGAAAACCTATGGCTCATTTCAAGGGAAGTCTAAGGCTCATTTTAAAGGAAGTCTAAGGCTCATTTCAAGGGAAGCATAAGGCTCATTTCAAGGGAAGCGTAAGGCTCATTTCAAGGGAAGCGTAAGGCTCATTTCAAGGGAAACATAAGGTTCATTTCAAGGGAAACATAAGGTTCATTTCAAGGGAAACATAAGGCTCATTTCAAGGGAAACATAAGGCTCATTTCAAGGGAAACATAAGGCTCATTTCAAGGGAAACATAAGGCTCATTTCAAGGGAAACATAAGGCTCATTTCAAGGAAAACATAAGGCTCATTTCAAGGAAAACATAAGGCTCATTTCAAGGGAAACATAAGGCTCATTTCAAGGGAAACATAAGGTTCATTTCAAGGGAAGCGTAATGCTCATTTCAAGGGAAACATAAGGCTCATTTCAAGGGAAACGTAAGGCTCATTTCAAGGGAAACCTATGGCTCATTTCAAGGGAAACATAAGGTTCATTTCAAGGGAAACATAAGGTTCATTTCAAGGGAAACATAAGGTTCATTTCAAGGGAAACATAAGGCTCATTTCAAGGGAAACATAAGGCTCATTTCAAGGGAAACATAAGGCTCATTTCAAGGGAGACATAAGGCTCATTTCAAGGAAAACATAAGGTTCATTTCAAGGGAAACATAAGGTTCATTTCAAGGGAAACATAAGGCTCATTTCAAGGGAAACATAAGGCTCATTTCAAGGGACACATAAGGCTCATTTCAAGGGAAACATAAGGCTCATTTCATGGGAAACATAAGGCTCATTTCAAGGAAAACCTATGGCTCATTTCAAGGGAAGTCTAAGGCTCATTTTAAAGGAAGTCTAAGGCTCATTTCAAGGGAAGCATAAGGCTCATTTCAAGGGAAGCGTAAGGCTCATTTCAAGGGAAGCGTAAGGCTCATTTCAAGGGAAACATAAGGTTCATTTCAAGGGAAACATAAGGTTCATTTCAAGGGAAACACAAGGCTCATTTCAAGGGAAACATAAGGCTCATTTCAAGGGAAACATAAGGCTCATTTCAAGGGAAACATAAGGCTCATTTCAAGGGAAACATAAGGCTCATTTCAAGGAAAACATAAGGCTCATTTCAAGGAAAACATAAGGCTCATTTCAAGGGAAACATAAGGCTCATTTCAAGGGAAACATAAGGCTCATTTCAAGGGAAACATAAGGTTCATTTCAAGGGAAGCGTAATGCTCATTTCAAGGGAAACATAAGGCTCATTTCAAGGGAAACGTAAGGCTCATTTCAAGGGAAGCGTAAGGCTCATTTCAAGGGAAGCGTAAGGCTCATTTCAAGGGAAGCGTAAGGTTCATTTCAAGGGAAACATAAGGTTCATTTCAAGGGAAACATAAGGCTCATTTCAAGGGAAACATAAGGCTCATTTCAAGGGAAACATAAGGCTCATTTCAAGGGAAACATAAGGCTCATTTCAAGGAATACATAAGGCTCATTTCAAGGGAAACATAAGGCTCATTTCAAGGAAAACCTATGGCTCATTTCAAGGGAAGTCTAAGGCTCATTTTAAGGGAAGTCTAAGGCTCATTTCAAGGGAAGAATAAGGCTCATTTCAAGGGAAGCACAAGGCTCATTTCAAGGGAAGCCGGAGGCTCATTTCAAGGGAAGTGTGAGGCTCATTTCAAGGTAAGCCTAAGGCTCATTTCAAGGGAAACCTGTGGTGCATTTCAAGGGAAGCCTAAGGCTCATTTCAAGGGAAGCCTAAGGCTCATTTCAAGGGAAGCCTAAGGCTCATTTCAAGGGAATACAAAGGCTCATTTCAAGTGAAGACTAAGGCTCATTTCAAAGGAAGACAAAGGCTCATTTCAAGGGAAGTGTAAGGCTCATTTCAAGGGAAGCTGAAGCCTCATTTCAAGGGAAACCTAAGGCTCTTTTCAAGGCAAACATAAGGCTCATTTCAAGGCAAACATAAGGCTCATTTCAAGGGAAGTATAAGGCTCATTTAAAAGGAAGCCTAAGGCTCATTTCAAGGGAAACATAAGGCTCATTTAAAGGGAAATATAAGGTTCATTTCAAGGGAAGCCTAAGGCTCATTTCAACGGAAGCCAAAGGCTTATTTCAAGGGAAGCCAAAGGCTTATTTCAAGGGAAGCCAAAGGCTCATTTCAAGGGAAACATAAGGCTCACTTAAAGGGAAATATAAGTTTCATTTCAAGGTAAGACTAAGGCTCATTTCAAGGGAAGCCTAAGGCTCATTTCAAGGGAAGTCAAAGGCTCATTTCAAGGGAACCCAAAGGCTCATTTCAAGGGAAACATAAGGCTCATTTTAAGGAAAGTCTCAGGCTCATTTCAAGGGAAACCGATGGCTCATTTCAAGGGAAGCCAAAGCCTCACTTCAAGGGAAGCCAAAGGCTCATTTCAAGGGAAGTGCAAGTCTCATTTCAAGGGAAGTGTTAGGCTCACTTCATGGGAAGCCGAAGGCTCATTTCAAGGTCAGCCTAAAGCTCATTTCAAGGGAAGCCTAAACTCATTTCAAGGGAAGCGTAAGGCTCATTTCAAGGGAAGCCTAAGGCTCATTTCAAGGGAAGCCGAAGGCTTATTTCAAGGGAAGCCGAAGGCTCATTTCAAGGGAAGCCGAAGGCTCATTTCAAGGGAAGCCGAAGGCTCATTTCAAGGGAAGCCGAAGGCTCATTTCAAATGGAAGTGTAAGGCTCACTTCAAATGAAGCCTAAGCCTCACTTGGGGTGTGCACAGGAGGCTTTTAGATGGTAAAGGTAGTCCAGTGGGCTCAAGGTAGGGGGAGGGGGGAACAAAATTCTCTATATATAAATACTTATGGCAAAGTGCCACTCCTACTGTGAAGGGAATATTACAAGTCAAACTAATCAAATGGAATCAAAGGTGTTTTAAAGTAAAATGCCAATTCTGAGGGAATTGGGGCATTGTCCCATCCATGCGGATGGGTTATCTGCTAGTTGGTTGAAAATGCAAAGTGCAGTGACAAATCCTAAGGAGAGTACTAGTTTGCCAAGAAGTTCTTGAATTTGTTGTAAGATAAGGTCAAAAGGAAACCATTTAGAACCAAGGCAGCTTAACGGTTAAAGTGGCTGGCTTAAGATCAAGCCCCTGTCGTGCCATAAATTTATACCAGGTCTGTCAACTCAGCCTGCCATCCTTCCGAGGTCGGCCGCATTAGTTCAAGCTCTGGGAAAAATGAGCCATTCCAATATCCTGCCATCAGAGTTGCGATCCTTCCCAGATTGTGCTCTTTGGCCAAATAAAGCCTCAGCAGCCCTATGTGTATGATAGCAAGAAATGAGTGAAAAAGAAAAGGTCAAATGTCAAGGGACAGGAGGGTTAAAAGCTGGCTTGCCCATGTAAACTTTATACTGCTGGAAGAAAACCTGGAGCTGCATGTGCTGGTGCATCTACCCACAAATACCCACTATCAGCATGGAATTGTCAAAAGTAAATAACTAAATAAATAATATACAACCAATGCTGTCATTGTGGATTTGGCCATATAGCCGAGTTTCTTGTCTGAATTTAGGTTGCCGGCGAGGTGGCCAATGATGGAGCGCATACAGATACAATGCTGATTAATTACTGTAAGTACTGCACAATAACACCTGAATATTAAAATAGTTTAAAAACGAATGCTTTGCTGAGGAGGGGTGAAGTAACTTTCAGGCCACCCTGTATATTAGATGAGCTAAACAGCCTCCTACTTTGCCTCAGGTTCCTTCCTCAAGAGTTTATATCGTTTTGTTTTTGAGGTCACACGGATTAACACACAGACCCGAGGCTTGTTTTTAACACAACTGACAGTACAGCAAAACGGACTGGATGCATGATGTGCTCTACAGTGGCTGAAGCTACATATTGTACGTACATGTACATCACTGCCATTCAGTATATAGACATACCAATAATGCAGTTATTGAGAACACTTTGTTCAATTAAAGTTGTATAACTGTACTTTTCTGCTTGAAAATCAGATAGCATCTGAATGCTTTGGAGATAACCATGAGCACTTTGGAGTAAAAATGATGTTAAGCCACATTGGAACACAATTACTCTGAGCATTCATGCAGTACAAAGTGCAGACGCATTATAAACATAGCTTCTGGAAAGTAAGACCGAGAATGAATTCACCCGTTCCATTTTGCAGAATACCACTACATTTGTGAGAAGTTTCATCGAGTTAAATATGTTATACATAAAGGACAAGGACATGAGGGCATAATGGACAAATCAACAAAATAGATCATGTGGCATTAACACGAGACACAAAAGAAATCTGACTTTAACTCTGGGTCTTGCGTGGGTGTTCAAAAAGTTATTGGAACAAATTACGCACAATAGCCCAAGCTGAACATTATTTGTATTTCTCTGTCTCTCAATAAGATATCGACATGTGTATATATATATATAATCAAAACATGTGGAGTGTGACGAGCACTCCCCGAATCTCCATTAGACACAGTCCGACACCAAAGCGTCGCCTCCGACCCAGAGGCCTCGGCCTGGAGACTCTGTCTAACAGAAAAATATTATATGGCAATTACACTCTCAGGCAATGGCCTGAGAGTGTAATATCACCATATATTGTGCTGTTTGTGCTGTTTGACCTATCACCATCTATTGTGCTGAATAATTATTCTGCACTTATTTTGTCTCCACCCTTCTTCATCTTAAACATCTCAATCATATCCCCTCGTAACCGCCTCCTTTCTAATGGACATAATCCGACACCAAATGATGTTGACCATGTAATATTTGTCTGTTTGACAGTCGCTGGGCCAAGTCTCTGGGTTGGAGGTGATGCTTTGGTGGAGGATTATGTCCACTGAAAATCGGGGGAGTGCTTGTCACACTCCACATGTTTAGATTTACCCACCGATTACATCACGTGCCTTCTCGTTGAATGGTTTACATTAGCGGGAACAATTGTCTGGGTGGCAGACGGACGGTTGTTCTGTGCAGATTATGCGGTTTTACCGTGCGAGACATAATTAAATCCATGGCGATGCTCACCATAACAATCAGGAGGTGCATATGATTATACATACAGTATACATGTGTGTGTGTGTGTGTATTATTCTTTCATGGCTGAACAGGAGCACTAGCGGCCCCAAATTTTCAGTGAAGGAACTGCAGAATCAGAACCTGGGCAAGGTTTTAAGCTACACCCACCCCTCCCCCTCACCCCCAAACCACACACACACACACACACACACACACACACACACACACACACACACACACACACACACACACACACACACACACACACACACACACACACACACACACACACACACACACACACAGACATGGCACTCGCGAGAGCGCATACCTCTGCCAGGCTAAACAGTTCAAATTTTGTCTGCCACTGATAGGCCAGATCTGGATTCGGACCTGAACCAAAATCTAACCTGCTTGTTCTTTGTCATTACTCGTCCACAACTTTTTGAAATGTCATGCTATTTATCGTTTTTGACGCCATCTTTCAATGGTGAAGAATCACTTAAAAAATTTTTTTTATCTCGGATCTGAATCCGGGTTCAGATATTCACCAAAATCGAATCAATTTGTCGTGGTCATACACCCAACCTGTTCACCAAGTTTCGTCCGAATCTGTGAACAAGTTTTTGAGATATCGTGCTATATGTTTTTTTGGCCTGATCTCTCAATGGTGAAGAACCACTTAAAAATTGGATTATCCAGATCTGGATATTCCGCAAAATCGAATCATTTTGTCCTTGTCCCACACTCAACCTCTTCAACAAATTTTGGCCGAATCCATCCACAATGATATCCTGTTTCCCGCAGATGGGTGGAAACATAACCTCCCTCCACCTTAGGTGGTGGAGGTAAAAAAAAAACAACTGGGCCAATCTCCATACGATTTTGCATCGGTGCTGGTGGTACCCAGGTTCAAGTCAAGGGCACCTAAAAAAATCCTTCCCAAAAAAAAATTACTCCCTCCCCCCTGCCAAAGCAGTCTCCTTGGCTGTTGGACACAATCATGGATGGGTCACCACTCTGAGACAGTTTTCCAGCATGCTGGCACGCATTTTGCCAACCTCGGAAGGATGACAGGTCAAATTAATCCCACCTGATATTAATTCAACAGCTGAGTGGGATTTGAACTCAGGACTCCAGGATCCCAAGCCCACCACCCTTACCATTAAGCCAACACCAGGCATTGCACAGGAAAGAACTACGTCGGGGTTCAGGCACACGTAGTGCATTGAAAACGTTGAAACATCATAAATAATTTGGGGTTTTTTTTTTTTGCACTTCATAGCCAAAACCACTGGCGGGGAAAAGCTAACCTTAGCCGAGCAGCGCAGGAACCACCTCCCTCCACACAGTTGAATATATATATATATATATATATATATATATATATATATATATATATATATATATATATATATATATATATATATATATATATATATAAATATAAAACGTTGGTTGGTGCATCTTCAACTATTTGGAGTATCTCGTTCCGAGAACATTTTGAACGCTCCTTGTGACGCCGGTTTCGGAGGGGTTGTGCTTTGTGAGCCCGAACAGACCCCAATGGAATATTGACAGCACACACAGTACACTGTTTATCATTCTGGATTTTGATTCGTGAGCAGAGGAAAAATACCAGGAGCGGAGGAAATATTTCAGGAGGACCATCGCATTCCCTCCCTCCCAGGGGTATGAAATCATTTTGCCTGCAGCAATTACTGCCCTATTTGAATGTAACAACATCACAACGTACTTTCAATAAATGCTTGTAACGTCACTCTGACGTCACAAATGACAAGAAAATTTTTGGAGCAGAAAACGAAGGTGGGGGGGGGAAACAAAGCGAGCAGGCAAGGAGTGAGCGTGAAGGGGGTCGGGAGGGGCAAAAAAAAAGAGGGCTGGAAGGGGCAAAATAACAAGCCGGGGGAACATATGCGAAAAGACAAACGAGGAAAGAGGGGTGACGAGTGAAAGGACGAGGGGGTGATGGGGTGAGGAGGTGAGGGGGGTTACCGTAAACGAATGAACAATTGGGATGGTATAAATGGGGGAGAAAACAAGCAAGGGAGAGGAGGGGGAGAAAACAAGCAAGGAAGAGGGGGGATAAAACCAGCAAGGAAGAGGGGGAGAAAACAAGCAAGGAAGAGGGGGGATAAAACCAGCAAGGAAGAGGGGGGAGAAAACAAGCAAGGGAGAGGAGGGGGAGAAAACAAGCAAGGAAGAGGGGGGAGAAAACAAGCAAGGAAGAGGGGGGGAGAAAACAAGCAAGGAAGAGGGGGGGCAAAAAATAGTGAGCACGGGGGAGGCGGGGAGCAATAGAGCGAGCGGAGCCGAGATGGGGAAATGCGTAAAACGCCGGCGCAGCGCACGATTCACACCGGGTCTCAGGGACGTGGCGACACCATTGGGTCGTACCTGTAACTCGCACCAGGCCACGTCCACCCAGGTATCGGTATCCAATCCCTTGTACACAGTCTTAAAAGATCCGCGTCCGAGCTCGATGTCGAACTTGAGGAAACGTTCGCTGGGCGACGTGTCCACGGCTTTCATTCCTCGATCGTCCTCGCCTTCGTCGTCTCCCAAACGCCTCGCCGTCTGAGTGTGCGACGAGACCGTGCGGTCTCTCGTCTCGGACTCGGGCTCCGTCGGAGCCGACGGCTCTGGCTCCGAGGTCGCGACGACACGCTGGGTGTCCGTCTCGGCACCGCTTGCCGAGCTCTCTGCGCTCTCGTCGCTCGGAAGGACCTTCACCTGGGCATTGCTGTTGAAAGTCACGGAGTTGCGTCTCCGCTTCGCTTTGCGGCTTCCCCCGCTCTTTCTCCGGATCAGGCACGGCCAGCGAGGTTGTTCGCTCGAAACACTTTCATCGCTGCTGCCCGCCGGTGCCGTGCCGTGCTCAAGGCACTCGCTGTCCGACACGGTCGTGTTGTCGGCGAGACGTGCGTCGCACAGGTTCACGCTGCGTCGCACGAAGCGTCCCGGGTCCCCGCGCCGTCTGTCCGGCACCAGGAGGCTCTTGCTTCGCCGTCTGTATCCCGGCTCCGGGCTGCAGTCCCGGCTGCGTTCGCACGACGGAATCGTTCCGGCCGCGACATCTTCGTCCGTCGGAGAAGCAGTGCTGGCCATGACCACCGACTCCAAATCGCAAGACGAGTTTGACGAGAGATGCAAACGGAAAACCGGTCCGAAGGAGGGATGAGTGAACGGGAATACGCGCTGGGAAAGGGGGTGGGGTGGCGGGGGTCTCAAACTCACACCGGAGCGCCGGCCTTGCCGTCCCGCACGAGAATGAGCACAGCCATCTCCGGCACGGCACGGCACGACGTCCGCCGCACGACTCCGCAGTGCACGTCACGGCGGCACGACGCGCGTTGCAAAGAAACCGCTATGTTTGGCTCCGCATTCACGTTCCCCAGGAATGTCGGATTGAACTGGATAAACGCCCCGCCCCTTTTCTCCTCCTCCTCCTCCTCCTCCTCTCCCCCATCAGCAATGGCGGGAATCGCAGGCGTCACGCACTCGCGCACGCCCCGTCGCACTCTCACCACGCTCGTGCCTTGCCTCGCGTCTCGCTCCGAACGTGCGTGCCCGATGTTCCAACAGCAGCTCATGAACTCACCGTCGAACAGCCCCTCCCTCGTCACGCGTCATGCCTCGTGCCGACGTCACGAGACACGTGCGGCGCCCGTCTCGAGCAGCAGCATCACTCGACGGGCGTCTTGCGTCACCATGACAACGTATTTACATCTTGGTGTCTTTCATCAACGACATCCTTTAATTGGCAAGCCCGAATGAATCAAAGATTTCTCAAAGTCGTCATAAATAAGTAGTTTATCCCAAAATTATCGGAATCTTTGTTGTTTTTTTTTTCTTTGCTCTTATTTCTTGTCCAACTTCATGTAATCACACACTTCGACCATCTTGCAGGAAACAATCCGAGCTTGCCGTGTTGGCAAAGCTTGAGCAGAGCCGAACACGAGGCCTACATCGTGAATGGATCGTAAGACAGACACGTTCCGAACGTGACCTCACACACATCGACATTCCTCCTTTAAATACCCCCCCCCCCTTCCCACACCCAGCCTTCCACTCCAAACATAGCGAAATGCTGTATTCCTCGAGCAATCCAACTTGCACATCGTGACATGGAGATGTCGACTTTTCAACATGGACTGAAGCACGGACACCTTGAGGAATGGCACCGGGAGGGGCGGTTAGTGATGAAAGTAAGATGGCAGGCTTAATAACCAGGTATCTTACTTCGACTTTGACACAAGAACACTCAGGAGAATTGCCAATAGCTGAGAGTATCTATCGAGGAGGTGAGGAAGGGCTTTTACAGAAGATCCAGGTTGGAGTGGAGGAGGTAAAGGAACAGCTCGGTAATCGAAGAGTAGATAAGGCTCCGGGTCCAGATAACATGCACCTGAGAGTATTGATGGAGGTGGCTGAGCAGGTTAGCGAGATGTTAGTTCCCTGGAGTCAGGACAGGTACTAGAGGATTGGAGAGTTGCAAAGGTAACACCATTATTTAATAAAGGATCCAGAGAAGAATTGGGAAACTATACACCTGTTGGTTTGACTTCAGTTGTGAGGAAAGGTGTTGGTGTCTTTAATTAAGGACCGGATGTGGAAGCATTTAAAACTATTTGAACATTTTACGTTTTGTATCCCACTGAAAGGCCGGATCTGGATCCGGACCTGAACCACAATCTAAATCGCCTTGTTCTTGTCACACACCCAACACGTCCACCAAGTTTTGTTGGAATCCGACCACAACTTTTTGAGATATCATGCTATGTATCATTTTTGGACCTATCTCTCAGTGGTGAAGAATCACTTAAAAAATTGTCCGATCCGGATTCGGATCTTCACCAAAATCCAATCATTTCGTCCTTGTCACACACCAAACCTCTCCAGCAAATTTCGTCCAAATCCGTCCACAACCTTATGAGATATCCTGTTCACAGACTGAAAATTTCATAAAGGCAGTTCGAACGTATTTACTAAAGAGAGGTCATGTTAACAAATGTATTGGAGTTGTATGAAGCAGCTTCTGATTTGGGAGATAAGGGAGAAGTGCCGTGGATAGCTGCCATAGAGAGAGGAGGGTTCAGCATCGAGATGCATTGTGGTGCCAGCTCGACTCACCGATGGGGAGTGGCTGAAGGAGAGAAGACTTCTGACATAAGAAAGGAGATGATTATGAGGGAATCTGCTAGTTGTTTAAGATCATGAAGGGTGGAGACAAAACAAGTACAGAATCGTTTTTCTACAGAATGGAGAGTGACATGACCAGGGGCCACAACCTGAGTAAAGAATAGGAGAGTTAGAGCAGCAGAAAGGAAGGGGTCCTTCACTCAGAGAGAGGTCGACACGTGGGATAGATACCTGGAAGCATTGGGGATAGAGGGGAACATGGATATTTGCAGGAATGGTAAGTAACTGAGGTATGGATGGGTGATGTATTTATTTGTCATTAGCAAATGCCATGGAGGATGGAATGGAAAGGGGGGAGGGGGGAAGAAGGAGAGTGGGGTTGGGGAGAGAGAGTGGGGAGAGTGAAGAGGTGGAGGGGAAAGGAGAGAAGAGGGAAGGGGAGTGATGAGGAGTGGGGAAGGGAAGACAGTGAGAGGTGAGAGGAAGGGAAGGAAGATGTGTGGTGACGCGTTAATTATGATTAATACCGTCTCATCAAAATGATTCCACATAGAATAACAGTGAAGATGGAAACAAAATAACGTCTGAAATACATTTTCTACCACTCATACTATAAACGCGGCTCAGAGACAAACTCCCGTCCGGAGACAAACGCCTGTCCAGACAAGTCCAGAGACAAACTCCTTTCCAGACATAAATACCTCCCGCACACGTCCGGAACCAAGCTGTCCGGAGAAAAACACTGCCCAGACACGTCCAGAGACAAACCTCACCCAGATACGCCCAGAGATAAACACCAATCAGACATAACCACCGTCCGGACATGTCCAGAGGGAGAGAGAAAGAGAAAGAGAGAGAGAAACAGAGAGATGAGGGACAGAGAGAGAGATGGAGGTGGAGAGTTATCAGAAAGAATATGTTATGCTTTATGAACAACACACACACACCCACACACACACACACACACACACACACACACACACACACACACACACACACACACACACACACACACACACACACACACACACACAGACACACACACACACACACACACACACACACACACACACACACACACACACACACACACACACACACACGTGCTTTGCTGACATCAGCAATTTTTCAGGAATCGGCAGGTTGGAGGCAGTGTGATTACCAACTACAGTACTTAGTCGATGCAATCCAGAAACCTTGAATAGCTTTCACCGAAATACTGTTGCGAATCTGGAAGCCATGAGCACACAGACATCCAGGTTCCTATAAATCAGTTATATCGATAAGTATGTGTTTTTAGTTAGCTCCCGTCCCTTGCCTAATGGGTAAACAAATGTTCATGCGCTGTGAAGTTATTTTAATAGTCAGGTTTTATTTTCGTTCATTTCTACACCCCCATCAACACCTTCACCTCACTCTGACGGACGCCATTATCCCCATGCGTTCGATCACGTACGAGGGCGGAGTTCAAGGAGGAGCATCGCGGTGGCTCTCGACCAATCGGGATGCATCGGATGACGTGACCGTCGCTCGGCCAATCAGGATGCATCGGGTGACGTGACCGTCGCTCGGCCAATCGGAATTCCCCGACTGTGTGAGGGGCGATACATGTGATGTCACCACGCCACCTGGCCAATTGAAGGACTTGCCGCCCGTTTTGGCCAGTGAGAGCAACGGCGAGAGATATGCGCACCAAAACTGGCCAGTGACAGGGCGACGAGGGATTCTGCGCACAAGACCACCTGGTGTGGAGAAGCGGGGAGGGCGGAGACACCCCCCCCCCTTCCACGGGGGACGAGGGAATAAGAGCGCAGACGGCTGGTCTGAAGAGAGAGATTTTTCCACAGTCCTCGTCATCGTCAGTCCTGGTCGTAAGTAGTCCCCGTCGTCAGTGGTTGTTGGTCAGTCGTGGTCAGTAGTCATTGATCAGTCGTCGTGAGTGGTCGCCGCCCTGGTCATGGTCTTCCTCCTCCGCATGATCGCGAGCTTGGCGATCACCTCATCTCACCTCAGCTGGATTCGGCTGCGCTGGTCCGTCCTTTGCTGACCGGAGCTCCGGGAAGGAGTGGATGCCCAGCCGCGCGCTCGTGGCCAGGTAGCCAGCCAGCTACCCTGATCTACAGCCCGACTGTCCTCCAGGCTGGAGGTCCAATTAAAGACCATTTGGTCCGATTCTTTGTGTGCGTGTGTGTGTCCTGTGGGCCCCGTCTTTAAGTGCTTGTGCTG
>NC_140970.1:22923877-22981377 GCF_056783735.1 Eptatretus burgeri
AAAAAAAATAATTACATCTCTTCTATTGGAAATGCACACAGTGATTTGCAAACCGAGCCTCAAGGGTGGTGTGCAGATGCGTTTTTTAAAAATAACAATAAATACAAGGTGCAGGGAGGTGAAATTCGCTGTAAATGATGTTCAACGCACGCAGAGTAAAACGAGTGTTAATTTTCGTCCGTAGGATGTCAAAGGGCGGAGGAGCTCCTTGTGAGCCAACGGCCATCCATATCTAGTGCCCAACTGTGTCGACGGACGTCCTCCTGCAGTTGGGTTACTTTTTTATTAGGAGGTTGGTGGCAGGATTTGCACTCCGGTCACCGTAAAACCCTTCATTCCGCAAAACACAAAAATCCAAAAAAATCTGAAAACCCACTCCGTGGGAGTACCTCCTGTGCAGCTTCCCTTCGCAGGGCAGCTCACCGGATGACGGGATTGGGGCAAAGCCTTCAGGACCCCCAATCTTTGATGAAAGGAGGGAAACCACAAGGTAACATCCCTGGGTCAGATTGCGGGAGAGTGTGTCGGAGTGGTGCTGAGGTGTCGTCCACCAGACGGCGGTCTCCTTGGGTTAACCTGAGGCAGTCCCTTCGGAAGGTGCCTGGAATGTCCTATCCCTAAGAAACGATGATCACCTGTTTCTGTTATCATCTGAGCTCAAGCGTTTGGACATCGGTATTGCAGCTCTCTCTGAGGTTCGGAGACCGGATTGCAGTGAGATAATGGTGGGTGGTTACACCAATTATTGGTCTGGTCGCTCTGATGGTTACCATACTCAAGGAGTTGCTGTAGCTGTGTCCAATAAGCTGACCCCAATGATAATTGAGGTAACACCAGTCAACGAGCGTATTATGAGACTAAGGATTCGTCACTCCTAAGGTGTCATTTCCCTGGTCTCTGTCTATGCTCCGACTGAAGCGGGTGACCTCACCGTGAAGGACACATTCTACGCCACGCTCGAGCCTGTGGTTGACCAGTGCCGCAGACGAGATACACTTCTAGTCTTGGGGGATTTCAATGCATCAACTGGAACTGATAGGAATGGTTATGAGACATGTGTTGGTCCCCATGGGTCAGGAACTATGAACCAGAATAGTACTAAGTTCCTTGACTTTGCAAGAAGTCATGGACTTAGGGTGGCTGGTTCATGGTCTCAGCGCCCACAAGCTCATCGCTGGACTTGGTATTCCAACACTGGCGGTGTGGCAAAGGAGATTGACCATGTCCTTGTCGACGGTCGCTGGAGGATGATCCAGAACTGCAGGGTCTACCGGAGTGCTCAGTTCCTCAATACTGACCACCGGCTTGTTGTAGCAACTCTAAAGCTGCACCTTAAAGCCTGGAGAATGGTACCATCCCAGCCGAGGCTGGATGTTGGCAAGCTCAAGGATGAGAGAGTCGCTGAGGAGTTTGCGAACAGGCTGGGTGGACTTTTGGGGTGTCTGGGTGCTTTGGGGTGTCCTGAAGAGTTGTGGAGTGCCTTCAAGACCACCGTCCTTGATGTTGCCGGTGGATGTCTTGGAACTCACCGCAGGGCAAAGAAGAATTTTGTCTCTCAAGGGACACTGGATACCATTGACCAGAGTCGCAGGGCCAAGCTGAATGGCAGAGCTGATCTGTTCAGGGAGCTGAGGCGTAAAACTGTACGTGCACTAAGGGTGGACAAGGATGCCTATGTGCGAGGAATCTGTGAGGGGGTAGAGCATCACCTGTGGACAGGTGATTCTCGTCCCGCTTACAGGGGAATTCGCGCATTATGTTCATCCAAGCCCATCCCTCGGAGCACTGCAGTTCGAGCAGAGAGTGGTAGGCTCTTGACAGAGGAGTCTGAAGTGAAGGCCCGCTGGGCCGGTTACTTTGAGCGGTTGTACCAGGCTGATCCCCCAGCTGTCGAGTTGGACGACAATGTTGTTCCAATCCCTGTTGCTGACCCTCCAATCAACTGTGGTCCACCTTCGCTTGTGGAAACATGAGCTGCGGTGAACCGGTTGAAACGGGTAAAGCTGCAGGGATCTGTGGCATCCATGCTGAACTTCTCAAGGCTGGTGGAAATGCTGCACTCGTGTCATTGCATGCAGTTTTGTGCTCTGCCTGGAACAAAGGCATCATCCCAACTGATTGGAAGAGGGGCCTTGTTGTCCCTCTCTGGAAAGGGAAGGGTGATCGCCAAGACTGCAACAACTACCGAGGGGTGACGCTGCTCTCAGTGCCGGGCAAGGTCTTTGCTCGGATAATTCTTGATAGGGTTCGACACCATCTGCGTGAGCACCAGCGTCCAGAGCAGTCAGGCTTTACACCAAAGAGGTCAACGATTGACCGTATCCTTGCTCTTCGGGTCCTCACCGAACGCAGACGAGAGTTTCGGCAGGGGCTGCTTGCAGCCTATGTTGATTTCTGTAAAGTGTTTGATTCAGTGAATTGGGATGCCTTCTGGAGGATTCTTGGTCTTCGTGGGGTGCCACCAAAACTGATCGATCTGAGGTCTGAACTCTACTATGGTACTGAGAGTGCTGTGAAGTGTGGTGGTACCATCTCTGACTTATTTCCAGTTGCTACTGGAGTTTGTCAGGGGTGTGTACTGGCCCCCACACTTTTCAGCACTTGTATGGACTGGATTTTAGGGAGGATGTCGGAAAGATCAAGCTGCGGTGCATCGTTTGGGAATGTCAAGATCTCGGACCTTGATTTCGCAGATGATGCAGTCATCTTTGCGGAGACTTTAGATATCCTTTTGAGGGCCCTCAAGGTTCTGAATGAGGAGTCGGAGCCACTGGGATTACGGGTTTCTTGGGTCAAAACGAAGATCCAGGCTTTCAATGACATCTTGGATGCTGCTGTCCTGTCTGTGTCTGTTTGTGGTGAGGATGTTGAGGTCGTGGAGAGATTCACTTACCTTGGCAGTGATATTCATGTTTCTTCTGGCTGTGAGTCAGAGGTCAATAGACGTCTGGGTCGGGCCTGGGGAGTCATGGATTCACTGGATCAAGGGGTGTGGCGTTGCTGGTACTTGTGCGGGAGGACGAAAGTCCGAGTCTTCAGGTCCTTGATGCTTCCAGTCTTGCTCTATGGATGCGAGACTTGGACTCTGACCAAGGATCTGAGATGGAGACTTAATTCCTATGGTACCAGGTCTCTTTGGAGAATCCTTGGCTATCACTGGTCAGATTTTGTGTCCAACGAGCGGTTGCTGAGAGAGACTCGGATGCAATTTGTTACCTGCATGGTCCGTGAGCGTCAGTTGCGGCTGTATGGACATGTGGCTCGTTTTCCTGATGCTGATCCTGCTCATTAGATTCTCTCAGCGAGGGAGTTTCGTGAGTGGAGGATGCCAATGGGCCAACCACGTGCCTCATGGTTGCAGCAGGTTGACCAGCATCTCCAGGAGATGGGGATGGGCCTGGCATCTGCCTGGGGGATGGCCAAACAGAGGCCCCTGGAGTACCGACAGAAAGTGTACGCAGTGACGCGCTGTTCTGGCACATGCTCCCATACCTGACCTGACGTCTAATAAATAAAGAAGATATTAGCAAACCTTACCCTTGACCGAGGCTTTAGACTTTGCCACGCTCATGGGGCTGTACTACCAAAATGAAATATCCCAGAAGATAAAGACAATAGATAGTGTCACATTTGTACATGTAGTGATTTAAACTAACATTTTTTGCTGCGACATATCATATCTTCCAGTGTCCTTGAATATTCTGAATAAAATAACTTCAAAACCATCATTTTTGATGGGCTTTTACATGAGTAGTAATAAAAATAATGCAGGGTGTTTCAAAATAAGCTGCAGCACAAACTTATTCCCTCGAGGAGTCCCCGTTGTGAGAAAACTACCTCTACGCTTGTCTTCCAGCCCCAAGCTAATTTGATCAACTCCGCAATGCTCATCTCTTCCAGAAACATGCCTTCCATCTGCCGCCATGAGACTGCTCAGAGCGGTCAGTGGAGAAAACTTCACCGATATCTTGAATCCGCTCGTCATGGCGACAGCCAAACCGTTACCCCAATTACCGGGGATTCTCGAAGAAGATGCCGCGCTCGAACCCGCTGTTGGGCCACAAGGCAATCCCCAATGAAGCACCAGCTGCATGGATGCCAAACCACCACCGGCGAATGCACCTCTGACTCCTCTGCCACCGCGATGTTTCTGAGTTCCAGTGCTCAATTGCATTTAAATACAAAGCACAATGAGAAGTTGCCATCTTCTTCTTCCTCCAAGATTGTGTGAGTTTGGTGCACATTTTCATGAGAATGTGAGTCCCGTACATCAAAACAGTGAAAGTCACAGAAGAATGTGAGAGTTGTCATGTCTGATTGACATGTCCACCTCTGATACAGCTAAAAACACATTAGATGTATGTCAGGCACTAACTACTCTCCAAAGTGTGGCTTCCGGTTCCCTGGCTGTTGAACGTGGATGTTGGATTGGTAGTTCATCCTTCCAGTTCATCAAAGCTACATTTTTCTCGACCATATCCGTTGTTTTTTTGTTATATTTTCATTCCTGTGCTGCTGTTTGTGTTTTCTTCCATTTTTCCGTGTTAAAACCGTACCTTGTTGTGCCGTATTAACAAATTTTGTCTGTGTAGTTCAGGTTAAGTTGTCCAGGCCTCAGCTAGCTGGTGCACACATTCCATCTCTGCCCTGGCCTGCATGTCTCTTTCTGCTCCTTTTTTCCCCAAAATATTGTCCTTTCAGCTTCCTCTACTTTATCCTATTCCCCCTCCTTGCTTCACCAAACACAAAATTAAACCAAAAAAGCTTTATTTTTCTCACTCCAAAAAAAAAAATCACAAATTCAATCAGCCCATACTTCCTTCTGCATGTATTTGTACTGCCTGTTACTTTATTCTTATCCCTTCCCTTTCCCGATATCTCCACACTTTATCGTCATTGAATGAAATGCTTATTCCCTTAAAAGCTGTCAAATACATTTTCAAGAACTTCATATTCCTTATTGTTCCATCAGAAACACTCAACATGTTCTACTTCTTCATCAGGATCGATTCCTCTTCTAATTTTTGACAAGGATTATTTGTCAAACCTGTCTCACTCGGAAATGCTTGCTGCATCAATCCTCCTCCCATACTTGCAGCATTATTTTCAACAACCATTCTTTCCATCCCTCTCATGATGCCCATCTCCATATATCCAGATTGGGTATTTGAAGAAGTCCAGTTTGCAGAGGTTGTCGACTCATGACAATTGATTCCTCTTCACACACTTCAAACGGTGTCAAAAACTTCCATGCCAGAACCCTCCCCCACATCTCCTACACAGCAGAATCCTTCAAACTGCAACCCTTCTATGTGCCCCCTCTTCAGCACATGGTCAGGTATGGGAACATGTACCAGAGCAGTGCATCGCTGCGTCCACTTTCCACTGGGATTCCAGGGGCCTCCATCTGGTCATCACCCAGGAAGATGCCTGGCCCATCCCCATCTCCTTGAGATGCTGATCAACCTGCTGCAACCTTGAGGAACATGGTCGGCCCATTGGCCTCTTCCATACACGAGGGTCCGTCGATGAGAGAATCTGGTGAGCAGGATCAGCATCAGGAAAACGAGCCACATGTCCATACAGCCACAGCTGATGCTCACGGACGATGCAGGTAACAAATCGCATATGAGTCTCTCTCAGCAACTGCTCATTGGACACAAAGTCTGACCAGCAATGGCTAAGGATTCTCTGAAGGGACCTGGTACCAAAGAAATTTAGTCTCTGTCTCAGATTCATGGTCAGAGTAGAAGTCTCACATCCGTAGAGCAAGGTTGGAAGCACCAAGGACCTGAAGACTTGGACTTTCGTCCTCCTGCAAAGGTACCGGCAGCGCCACACCCCATGATCCAGTGAATCCATGACTCCCCAGGCCCGATCCAGACATCTATTGACCTCTGGCTTACAGCCAGCAGAGACATGAATTTCACTGCCAAGGAAAGTGAATCTCTCCGTGACCTCAACATCTTTACCACAAACTGGTACAGACAAGTTAGCAGCAACCAAGATGTCATTGAAAGCCTGGATCTTAGTTTTGACCCAGGAAACCCGTAATCCCAGCAGCTTTGACTCCTCATTCAGCACCTCGAGGGCCCCCAAAAGGATATCCAGAGTCTCTGCAAGGATGTCCACTGCATTGTTTGTGAAATCAAGGTCAGAGATCTTGAAATTCCCAAACAATGCACCACAGCTTGATCTCTCAGACATCCTCCCCAGAATCCAGTCCATACGAGTGCTGAAAAGTGTGGGGGCCAGTACACACCCCTGACGAACTCCAGTAACAACTAGAAATAAGTCAGAGATGGTATCACCAAATTTCACAGCACTCTCAGTACCAGAGCATAGTTCAGACATCAGATTGATCAGTTTTGGTGTCACCCCATGAAGACAAGGAATCCTCCAGAGGGCATCCTGATTCACTGAATGTAATGGTTTGCAGTGATCAACATAGGCTGAAAGCAGTCTTGGCCAAAACTCTCATCTGCATTTGGTGAGGACCCAAAGAGCATGGATACGGTCAATCGTTGACCGCTTTGGTGTAAAGCCTGACTGCTCTGGACGCTGGCACTCAAGGATATGGTGGCAAACCATATCAAGAAGGATACGGTCAATCGTTGACCGCATTGGTGTAAAGCCAGACTGCTCTTGGCGCTGGTGCTCAAGGAGATGGTGGCAAACCATATCAATAATGATTCGAGCAAACACCTTGCCCAGCACTGAGAGCAGCATCATTGCTGTCCTTGGTCATTGTTGCTGTCCTGGTGATCACCCTTCCCTTTCCAGAGAGGGACAACAAGGCCCCTCTTTCAGTCAGTTGGGATGATGCCTGTGTTCCAGGCAGAGCAGAGAACTGCATGCAACGACATTAGTGCAGCATTTCCACCAGCCTTGAGAAGTTCAGCATGGATGCTACATATCCCAGGAGCTTTATGCCATTTCAACCGGTTCACCGCAAGCTGTGGTTCCAAAATGAAGTTGGATCACAGTTGATTGGAGGGTAAGCAATCGGGATAGCAACACCCCTGTCATCCAACTCAACAGCTGGTCGATCAGCCTGGTTCAGCCATTCAAAGTAACTGGCCCGGCATGCCTTCACTTCTGACATCTCTGTCAAGAGCCCACCACCCTCGGCTCTAAGTGCAATACACCGAGAAACGGGCTTGGAGGAACGCAATGCGCAAATTCCCCTGTAAGCAGGAATCAGAATCACTTGACCACAGGTGATGCTCTTCCCTCTCACAAATTACTTGCACATCGGCCAACTTGTCCGCCCTCAGAGCACATCCAATTTTACGCCTCAACTCCATGAACAGTTCAGCTCAGCCATTAAGTCTGCCTCTGCGACTCCAGTCAATGGTATCCAGTGTCCCTTGTGAGACAAAATTCTTCTTCGCCCTTTGGTGAGTTCCAAGACCTCCACCGGTATCATCAAGGATGGTGGTCTTAATGGCACTACACAACTCCTCAGTTTTTCCCAAAGCACCCAGACTCCCCAAATCCCAACTCTGCTTGTTCACAAACTCCTCAGCTGCCCTCTCATCCTTGAGCTTGCCAACATCCAGCCGAGGCTGGGATGGTGCCATTCTCCCAGATTTAGGCTGCAACTTCAGAGTTGCTACAACAAGCCTGTGGTCGGTATTGAGGAACTGAGCACTCCAGTCGACCTTGCAGTACTGGATTATCCTCCAGTGACCATCAACGAGCACATGGTCAATCTCCTTTGCCACACCACCAGCTTTGGAATACGAAGTTCAATGATGAGCCTGTGGGCACTGAAACCATGAACCAGCCATGCTAAGTCCATGACTTCTTGCAAAGTCAAGGAACTTAGTGCTATTCTGAGTCACAGTTCCAGACACATGGGGACCAACACCTGTCTCATAACCATCCCTATCAATGCCAGCTGATGCATTGAAATCCCCCAAGACTAAAAGAGTATCTTGCCTGGGGCACTGATCAACCACAGACTCAAGGGTGGCATAGAATGCATCCTTCAGGGTGAGATCAATCACGTCATTTGGAGCATGTACTGAGACCAGGGTAATGACACCCAAGGAGTGACGAATCCTTCGTCTCACCAAAATCTTGGAGTTAACAATTTTAAAATTGTCACTCTTTCATCTAAATGCTGAAAATTGTGTTTAAAAGACTATTTGAATTACAGATTACATGCAAGCAATGGCAAGTTCAGCATTTAGATGAAAGAGTTAAAATGTCAGGATGGTTTACAATAATTGTTTTGCTCCTGGATGCAAATCAGGCTCAAAAAATATCGCAAATACAAGAAAAAGAGCAATCAGAGATTGCAGACCCTCACCAGGACTTGTTTTATGTGGTGTCTTTTGTGTGGTGTTTGTGTTGTTTTTTGTGGTGTTTGTGTACTGGTGTATTACATAATTAATAAGAGACATAATTAGAACTGCCACTTTATTACTGCTGGCAGTGATTACTGGTTACCAAGACGTCCCGCTTTGATGCAACCCCACGTTGATCAGACCCCTAACCCTGACCCATGACATTTTTACAGCGCGTGCGCTGTATACAATTGCACCGAGTTTGAAATGTCCCCGGCGTCGTCTACCACATCTCCGGTGGGTCCGGTGTCCCCCCCCCCGTCCCCCCCACCTCCCACGTGCCTCACGACAGCCAATGACGGCCGTCCGGTAGATGCAGTGCGTAACCTCGACGGATATGGTGACAATTGACGGAAATACCCGAGTATTTCAATGAAAATTTGTGAAACTAATGTGTTATATATGTGAAAACCATTTAATTATTGCTTGACGGAAAAAAAACGAAGAAACGCTCCCCTCATGTACGAACGAACGAACGAAAGACGTCATTTCCGTCCACCATGGCATTTCGCGGCGAACGCAGAAAGCTAAGTTCTTCTTATGCCATCATTTTCTTTAATATTAGCCATAAACAAGTGTTTCGTCATGCATTAGTAGTTCAAATTTACTAACAACAAGAACGAAAAAATAATCTCCTCAGATTCAACAAGAACGAAAAAAAACCTGAAAACATCACGTGCAGGACAAGACCAATCGAGCTGAAGGAAATTATACTGTAACTGCACTGCTCCTGATTGGTCAAACGACACCACGTATGTTGTGTGGGCGGTGTTATGCACGAGGATTCCAGGCTAAGTTCTTCTTATGCCATCATTCTCTTTAATATTAGCCATAAACAAGTGTTTCGTCATGCATTAGTAGTTGAAATTTACTTAAAATCATTCTTTTGCGGCCTCTTGCCACGCTGTATCGAACAATTTCATTCCTTCTGTTATATATAAAGGTGCTTATCACAATAATAACAAGATTTTTACATTTCAAATATTAAGTACGCTTTTTAATTGTTTTTCAACTGAAAAAGCATAAATTGCATATTTTAACATTAGTGTACTCATTTGATTCACCACACCACACTCATTTTTTTTTCATTTTTCACCACACCACACCACACACCACACACACTCACCACACCACACTCATTCACCACACCACACATTAACCACACTCATTTGAATGAGTGCTGTATTGAAGGATTTCACTTGTTTTTGTTGTTATTCAATTGAATTTAGAATGGGATTAAAATATATTCAATTCAAATCTAATGGAAGACCAAATAGGTACAGTCCTGCATTGGAGTAATCAGGAAGAACCCAAAGAAGAAAAAAGCAAAGATGAAGTCATCAGGAGGAACCTGGATAGGATTCGCATTTCAGTTGCAACTCCTCCACCCTCAAAACAATCAAGGCACAGCCAAGTGAGCCTTTTCAAAAAATAAAAAATAAAAAAACCTCATTACAAAAAATTAAATAACTCTGCCTGCCAGACCATGCATCTGATAAAGTTTAAATTTAAAACATGCATTCCCCATTACTATTAGATCATAATTTTGAAGTTTCACATCGATTGATTAAGCGGTTCCAGAGAAAGAATTATTTAATATTTTTCTTAAATCAAATATGGCTGCCAAACCATGTGACATCAATTTTTCCTTAACAACCTTGTACATGCATGCCTTGGGGAACATTTATGTGAAGTTTCCCCTCAATCTGTCCAGATGTTCTCGAGGAGATTTTTATATGTTTTAGGGTAAATCCAATATGGCTACCAAACCATCTGACCTATGACATCATATTTGTGAATCTTTTGTTCCTCATGGATAGGCGGTCAGATGTGTAAAGTTTTTCCTCGATCTGTGCAGCCATTTCAGAGAAGAAGATTTTTGAAGGGTTATTTTAAAAAAAACAACATGGCTGCCGAATCACATGACCAATGACGTCATCAAAAAACTTTTGTGGACCATTTTATCCCGAGATGAAAAATCAAATATCCCGATATCAAAAATGTTCAAACTGATCAGATATAGCGTTCTACATATGCAATTGTGACGCCATAACAAAGGCAACCATGACGTCATAAAATATCACTCATTCCCCATGAGGAGTACTTGCTATGTGCCAAGTTTCAATTTTTTTCCTTCGTGTGGTTTCAGAGATAGAGGTACAAAGTTTTGCCACATCTCCAACATGGCTGGCACACCTTGTGACCTATGACGTCATAAATATCATTAAAACATTCTACATGAGTCGTCGCACCGATGGTGAAAATTTCGTCTCAATCCGACAAGCGGTTGCGGAGAAAAACACTAAAGTTCCATGCGGACAAACAAACAAATGAAATTGCTCGTTGAGCAAGGAATTGCCGGAATAACTTTGTCATATCTCCATGATCTCTGAAAAAACAAAAACCTGGAAACCAATTTGGTTCTTATAAGTCGATAGTGTTACTGTTTAATGAGTTATAGCACTTAGATTGGTCATGATCATAACTTGGAAGTCAATCGGACTTGAAATGGCGTTTTTATCGCAATTTGAAAGTTTTGACCCGACCCTCCTGACATTCGACCCCCGACCGCTAAGAAGGGTGTTGGTGTGACACCCCAATGAGACATATGGTTGGATGCAGTATTGGAAGATGCACATTTTGGATTTGGTTTGAAGTCGATACAACCATTTCAGCGGACGTTATTGCGAAAATAAGAATTTCGGTTTTTCGGTGACCTTGACCTTGACCTTTGACCTAGATTCACCAAAAACGACAAGTATCTAAGTTGGACCATGGCCGACGTCTGTACCCAGTTTGGTCATGATTGCTGAAACGGTGTGGTTGCTGCAGGGTAAACAAACACGCAAACAGACAGACAGACACACAGACACACAGAATGACACACACATCCGACCAACTTAATTGCCGAAATCCGAAGGATTCCAGCAATTAACAAACGGACCCAAATGCAATACCCTCTCCTTCAGCGAGGGTAACAAACAAACAGACAGACAAAGGACCCAAATGCAATACCCTCTCCATTTTATTTTTTTGTATGCATTGTCGAGGCTCGTATGAGAGCTAAAAAGGGTAACAGAAAAGGATAAAAAAGGTTTAAAAAAATAAGGGGGCAAAAAGTGTAATCCTTTGGCAAGGGTAACAATAAATATCTATGTCGGAAAAGTGTCGGGTTCGAACCATTTCCTGTTGGTAGAAAGTGCCCTACTTGCATAACTTAGTCACTGTAAACAAACACTGTGCATGCGCAAAAGGTCTAGTTAAGCATTCATGCGTTGTTTCGAATGTCCCGTATTGGCTGGGTTAGCCATGGCACTTCAGCAAGAAGACTTCTGTGACTCCAGAGGACTGACTCAATCTGGATTTCTCTCAATGGTAAATCGTCCCTTCTGGACTTCGTGATGACAAACTTCCCCGCAAATTTCTCTTGCTCTTCCTCTGCTCCAATTGTTTCATGTAATCATGTGCTTGTGAGAGTCAACATCACTAGCTATTCTCAGAGAGCTGCCTCAGCAATGGCAAGTCTGGCAGTTCGCTCAGGCAGACTGTCTGGGATGGCAAGCAGCCATCTCACTTCAGGACTGGTATCTTATATCTACTGCCCCTGATATTAACTCAGCCTGGGAATTCTTCAACAGAAACCTGCTCTTTCTTATGTGCAGATCCACCCCATCTTGTCTTCATGTATCCTACCCTTCCTCCTACCCAGGGTACACTGAATCCTGTAGTGAGGCAGTTACTTTGAAACAACATGCCTTTTCCTCCTGGAAAGCAAAACTGAATGAAGGCAATCTCAGGTCATTCCACAAAGCCCACCACAAGTGTGTGTCCACTCTCAGGAGAGCAAGAAAACGTCTGCACAACATATTTCAGATTTAACTTGCCAACTAGTCTCTCTCCTCCAAAACTTTATGGCAACTTATCAAGACTGCCTCTGACATATGCTCTCCCTCCATGCTTCCATCACTTCAAATGGCACCACAGCCGACTCTGCCTGCAAGAACTGCAAGATGCCTCAATTGTCGTTTTCCTTCCACATATTATGCCCCCAACCCATCACTCTCTGTACCCACCCTACTCAGTCACACCCATCTGCTCGTTGACTGTCTTTTTCACCAAAGAAGGTGGAGAAATTTCTGGCAAAGCTCACCTGATTCTGCAACTGGATCGGACGGTATGAGATCATGTGTCCGAAAAACTCATTCTGCTGCTCTTGTACATTCTCTTTCTGCTCTGTGCACCCTATCATTTGCCCTAAGTCATCTTCCATCTGTTTGGAAGTCAGCCAATATCACCACATCACATAAACAAGGTGCAAAAACCAATTGCCTGAACTACAGACCTATCAGATTACTTCCAATCATCAGCAAGGTCATCGACTCAATCATTGCAGTTTACATAAAATCCTTCCTTTTCTCCAACGACCTCAGTTGAGATCATCACACCTGATTTAGACCAGGTCCCTCAACTTTGGACTTGCTGCTTCTACTCTGCTCACAGTGGATGGAGGCCCTCAATGTCAGACATGAGATGAGAGCCATCTTTCAAGACATATCTCTACCTTTAAATACAGTCTAGCACCCCACCTTGCTCTCCAAACTCTGCCTATGGAATAAAAAGCCAACTCCACATCTCTTACTGACTTCCTCTACTCTCGTAGCCAACACATGGCTCTCAACGGAATCCCCTCATCTCCTCTTCCTTTCAAGGCTGGAGTGCCCCAAGGTAGTGTTCTGGGCACTTTCCTATTCCTCATCTTCATCAAAGATCTTTCTACTTTGGAAAATTTTGTCTCTGCTGATGATGCCACCTTCTGCCATGAAATCCCCATCCTTCAGACAGGTAGGCAGCAGCCTCTTCCCTCTCTTCAGACCTTGATATAATCAGAAGCTGGTCAAACACTTGGAATTTGTCTTTCAATACTGACAAATCAGCTCTCTCTCCCTTCCTCCACCCCCACCCCCAGTCCAGCACCCGCCCCCCCCCCCCCCATTTAATTTCTCTTAAGAATCTTCTTGATGAAATTCAGTCACTTAAACTTTTGGGCCTCACAATCAGCAATGGTCTTTCTTTGACAAACCACATTTCTGAGTTGGCCTCCGAAGCAAGTCCAAAGCAGCTGGGCATCCTCCGTCATGCAAAGTCCTTTCTTGGCACACCTGAACTCTTAACCACATATAAGGTCTTCTTCCACAGCTTGATGGAGTAGTGCTCTCCTTTTTGGGTTGGCACCCCGACCTCACCCCTTGCTCAGCTTGATGCCGTGAAAACCAAGGTTTTCAAGATCATTGGAATCTCCAATGATGAAGTTGAGTCTATGGGCCGACCATTTTCACATAGCAGACAGATCTGTGGTCTTTATGTCTTCTACCGCCTCCTATATTGTCTTGCACCCTCTGCTCTTTCCGTGTTTTGTCACCAGCCATGATTCTGCAAGGCACGTACTTGCAACCCCTTCTAATGAAACTCCCAAAATCCAGAATCATTGCTCACCTACACTCACTCATTCCTATTTTTCCCATATATGGAACAAGCTTCCATATTCTCTGCCCGGATTAGTGAGGGCAACGCAGCCATGGTCAGAGTGCTGATCGGTGCCCATGGAACGACCCACTACCCCTGCCCTCTCTCTCTCTTCCGCTCCCTCTCCCCCCTCCTCCCTCTCTCTCTTCCTCTCCCTCTCCCTCTCCCTCTCCCCCTCTCCCCCTCTCTCTCTCTCTCTCTCTCTCTCTCTCTCTCTCTCTCTCTCTCTCTCTCTCTCTCTCTCTCTATCTCCATAGGCCATAGTGGCTGGGTAGCATATCTTTGCTGTACTCTGTTTTCCCCTGTTCTATATCCCCCCTTGCTTTCTTTATTGCTTCCTTTCTAGAGAGAGAGAGAGAGAGAGAGAGAGAGAGAGAGAGAGAGAGAGAGAGAGAGAGAGAGAGAGAGAGAGAGAGAGAGAGAGAGAGACACACACAGAGAGAGACAGAGAGAGACAGAGAGAGACAGAGGAGAGAAAGAGTGAGAGAGTGTGTGAGAGTGAGAGAGACAGACAGACAGACAGACAGACAGACAGGCAGGCAGGCAGGCAGGCAGACATTCAGACAGACAGAGGTAGAGAGAGAGATAGAGAGAGGGAGAGAGATAGGAGAGAGCCACAGAGAGAGAGAGAGAGATAGGAGAGAGGCACAGAGAGAGAGAGAGAGAGAGAGAGAGAGAGAGAGAGAGAGAGAGAGAGAGAGAGAGAGAGAGAGAGAGAGAGAGAGAGAGAGAGACAGGAGAGAGACAGGAGAGAGACAGGAGAGAGAGAGAGAGAGAGAGAGAGAGAGAGAGAGAGAGAGAGAGAGAGAGAGAGAGAGAGAGAGAGAGAGAGAGAGAGAGAGAGAGAGAGAGAGAGAGAGAGAGAGAGAGAGAGAGAGAGCCACAGAGAGAGCGAGAGAGAGAGAAAGAGAGAGTGGGAGAGTGAGAGAAAGAAAGAGAGAGGAGAGAGAGAGAGGAGAGAGAGAGAGAGAGAGAGAGAGAGAGAGAGAGAGAGAGAGAGAGAGAGAGAGAGAGAGAGAGAGAGAGAGAGAGAGAGAGAGAGAGAGAGAGAAGAGTCACAGACAGAGAGAAAGAGAAAAAAGAACAGAGTGAGAGAGAGAGAGAGAGAGAGAGAGAGAGAGAGAGAGAGAGAGACAGAGAGAGAGAGAGAGAGAGAGAGAAAGAGAAAGAGAAAGAGAAAGAGAAAGAGAAAGAGAAAGAGAAAGAGAAAGAGAAAGAGAAAGAGAAAGAGAAAGAGAAAGAGAAAGAGAAAGATACTGAGATCTTATGGAATTCCACAGAAAATGGTTACCCCAATAAGTAAATTCTATGAACACACTGAAAGCAGTGTCATAATTAACAACTCTTTCAGAGTGGTTCCCAATTCCCTGTGGAGTCAGAAGTTCGCCAAGGTTGTATTTTGTCACCCATTCTCTTTCTGATTGCCATCGACTGGATCCTGAGGAACATAATATCAGATAGACCAAGAGGTATCCAGTGCACCCTTTTCACCCAACTTGAGGATTTAGACTTTGCTGATGACTTAGCTGTTTTGTCATCGAGGTATATCCATCTGCAATTTAGGGAGGAGGAAGCCTGGTGTTGGCGCAGTGGTAAGGGCAGTGGCTTGGGACCCAAGAGGTCCTGAGTTCAAGCCCCGTTGGGACACTGAATTAATATGTGTATATATATAATGTGGAAATATATATATATATATATAATGTGGAAATATATATATATATATATATATATATATATATATATATATATATATATATATATATATATATATATATATATATATGTAAACCAAGTCGAAAACACCAGGGGGTTGACTCAGCCTGCCATCCTTCCGAGGTCGGCAAAATGAGCACCAGTTGTACTGGGCCCGGTGTATGCCCCGGTTAGAATAGGTGTACCATATCCCTGTGTGTCATAAGAGGCGACCAGGGTTGCGTCAGGAAGGGCATCCGGCGTAAAAACCTATGCCAAATCATTATGCGGACAACAAAACGAATTTCCATACCGGATCGGTGGAGGCCCGGGTTACCAACGACCGCCACCGGTACCGGTGGTCAGCAGGGTACCAGTGGAAATTGTGCTACTGCTGGGCGAAGGAGGAGAAGGAGACGGGGAAGGCGAGTCCGGAGGCAGTGGGAGAGGGGGAAGGGGAGAAGTGTGGAGGTGAGAGTTGGAACTCTGAATGTTGGGACGATGACTGGCAAAGGGCGAGAGTTGGCTGATATGATGGAGAGAAGAAAGGTGGACATACTGTGTGTACAAGAGACCAAGTGGATGGGGAGTAAGGCGAGGAGCATTGGAGGTGGTTTCAAACTGTTCTACCATGGTGTGGATGGGAGGAGAAATGGTGTCGGGATAATCCTGAAGGAAGATCATGTCAAGAGGGTATTGGAGGTGAGGAGGGTGTCTGACCGAGTGATGAGTGTGAAGTTGGAAATTGAAGGGGTGATGATGAATGTCATCAGTGCATATGCCCCACATATGGGGTGTGAGATGGAATATAAAGAAGATTTCTGGAGTGAGTTAGATGAAGTGGTGGAGAGTGTATCCAAGGATGAAAGAGTGGTGATTGGAGCAGATTTCAATGGACATGTTGGGGAAGGGAATAAAGAGGATGAGGAGGTGATGGGGAGGTACGGTCTCAACAAGAGAAATGTGGAAGGGCAAATGGTGGTAGAGTTTGCAAAAAGAATGGAAATGGCAGTGGTAAACACGTATTTCAAGAAGAAGGAGGAACACAGGGTGACATACAAGAGTGGAGGAAAGTGCACACAGGTGGATTACATCTTAAGTAGGAGATGCAACCTGAAAGAGATTAGTGACTGTAAGGTTGTGGCAGGGGAGAGTGTAGCTCGACAGCATCGATTGGTGGTCTGTAGGATGACTTTAGAGGTGAGGTTGAGGAAGAGAGTGAGGGCTGAACCAAGGACCAGATGGTGGAAGCTGAAGGAGGAAGACTGTTGCGTGAAATTTAGGGAGGAGGTGAGACAGGCGTTGGATGGTGGTAAGGATGGGTGGGATGATTGGGCAATGACAGCAGAAGTTGTGAGGGAGATAGCTAGGAAGGTACTTGGTGTGACATCTGGACAGAGGAAGGAAGATAAGGAGACTTGGTGGTGGAATGAGGAAGTACAGGAAAGTATAAGGAAGAAGGGGTTGGCGAAAAAGAAGTGGGAGAGTCAGAGAGATGAAGAAAGTCGGCAGGAGTACAAGGAGTGGCGTCGAAAAGCAAAAAGAGAGGTGGCTAAGGCCAAGGAAAAGGCATATGACGAGCTGTATGAGAAGTTGGATACAAAAGAAGGGGAAAAGGATTTATACCGATTGGCAAGACAGAGGGACCGAGCTGGGAAGGATGTGCTGCAGGTTAGGGTGATAAAGGACGCAAATGGGAATGTGCTGACGAGCGAGGAGAGTGTGTTGAGAAGGTGGATGGAGTACTTTGAGGAGCTGATGAATGAAGAAAATGAGAGAGAGAGAAGGTTGGAAGAGGTGGAGATAGTGAATCTGGAAGTGGGGTGGATCAGTAAGGATGAAGTGAGGACTGCTATGAAGAAGATGAAAAGTGGAAAGGCAGTTGGCCCAGATGGTATACCAGTGGAGGCATGGAAGTGCTTAGGAGAGATGGCAGTGGGGTTGTTAACCAGATTGTTTAATAAAGTCTTGGAAAGTGAGAGGATGCCGGAGGAGTTTGAGATTAAGTGTGCTGGTTCCGATTTTCAAGAATAAGGGTGATGTGCAGAGCTGTGGAAATTACAGAGGGATAAAGTTGTTAAGCCACACCATGAAGTTGTGGGAAAGAGTAGTGGAAGCTCGGTTGAGAGGAGAGGTGATGATCTGTGAGCAGCAATATGGGTTTATGCCAGGAAAGAGCACCACTGATGCGATGTTTGCTTTGAGAATGTTGATGGAGAAGTATAGGGAAGGCCAGAAAGAGTTACATTGTGTGTTTGTGGATTTAGAGAAAGCTTATGATAGGGTGCCAAGAGAGGAGTTGTGGTATTGTATGAGGAAGTCGGGAGTGTTGGAGAAGTATGTGAGGATCGTGCAGGATATGTATGAGGACAGTGTGACAGCGGTGAGGTGTGCGGTAGGAATGACGGACCGGTTTAAGGTTAAAGTGGGATTGCACCAAGGATCGACTCTGAGCCCTTTCCTGTTTGCAATGGTGATGGACAGGTTGACGGACGAGATCAGACTGGAGTCTCCATGGACCATGATGTTCGCGGATGACATCATGATCTGTAGGGAGAGTAGGGAGCAGGCTGAATCGAGCCTTGAGAGGTGGAGGTACGCACTGGAGAGAAGGGGAATGTTAGTCAGTAGGAGTAAGACGGAGTACATGTGCGTAAATGAGAGGGAGGGTGGTGGTATGGTGCAGTTGCAAGGAGTTGAGGTGGGGAAGGTGGATTGGTTTAAATACTTGGGATCAACTGTCCAAAGTAACGGAGAGTGTGGGAGAGAAGTGAAAAAGAGAGTGCAGGCAGGATGGAGTGGGTGGAGAAGAGTTGCAGGAGTGATTTGTGACAGAAGGGTAGCTGCAAGAGTGAAGGGGAAAGTATACAAGACGGTAGTGAGACCAGCTATGTTGTATGGTTTGGAGGCGGTGGCGCTAACAAAAAGACAGGAAGCAGAGCTGGAGGTGGCAGAGTTAAAGATGCTGCGATTCTCGTTGGGAGTGACGAGGATAGATAGGATAAGAAATGAGTGTATTAGAGGGACAGCGCAGGTAGGACGGTTTGGAGACAAAGTGAGAGAGGCGAGATTGAGATGGTTTGGACATGTGCACAGGAGGGAAACGGAGTATATCGGGAGAAGGATGTTGAAGATGGAGCCGCCAGGCAGGGGGAGAAGAGGAAGGCCAAAGAAGAGGTTCATGGATGCGGTGAGGGCGGACATGCGGGTGGTTGGAGTGTCAATGGAAGATGTGGAGGATAGAGCGAAATGGAGACAGTTGGTCCGCTGTGGCGACCCCTAACGGGAGCAAGCCGAAAGAGGAAGAAGTATATCCATCTGCAAGCAAAAACTGACAGGCTCGTCAGCTTTGCTAGGGCAGATCTCAACATTAGTACAACTAAGACCCAGGTGGTGAACATCAATGCTCCACTTTCTGCACCCATTACAGGAAATGAAGAAGCTCGAGAGACTGTAGATAATTTTAAATACCTAGGCAGCCTCATCAGCAAAGACAATGGAGCCAAAAAAAAGACATCAAGGCAAGACTCTGCAAAGCACATAATGCATTCGTTCAACTTCATTCCATCTGGAAGTCCAACCAGTACAGCCTGAAGATAAAGATTAGACTTTATAACAGCAATGTCAAGCCTGTTCTTCTATATGACTCTGAGTAATGGCGAGTAATCAAGTCAGACATGAACAAGGTAGAGTCCTTCCACAATGGATGCCTGAGGAAAATCTGCCACATCTTCTGGCCCAATAACATATCGAACAAAGACTTGCATGAAAGAACTGGCTGCCACAGCATTGCCCTTGAAATCAAGTGTCACCGCTTCCGATGGCTTAGAATGTCCCTTAACCGAATCTCCAAGGTTACTTTGAGATAGACATCATCAGGAAAGAGGAAACCAGGCAGGCCAAGTACAACTTGGCATAGGACTCTGGTTGCTGAGTTGGGCGAGATGAGTCGATCATGGTGTGAGGCACAAAATGTAGCTAAGGATAGAGATAAATGGCAAAATATCAGAGCAGCCTTATCTTCCACCAGGATGAAGAGGTAAGAAAGTAAGTTAGCCCTCTTTCTGGTATTCTATACACCATCTGTATTGACCTCTTAATGAGAGTTCATAGGAAAACTCTTGTATGCTTAAAAGTGTCAGCGGAACTCAGAGTCAAATTATCGGCTCATGCTGATGACGTCTGTCTTCACTGAAACCCGAATCCTATGCAGGTTCCTCCTGATGACTCCATCGTTACTCTTTACTTATTCGGGTTTCTCCTGATTACTCCAATGCAGTATTTGTTTGTCTGTTTGAATGTATTTGTACCATATTCTGATGCTGTGTGGACTGTGCTTCCCCAATGACAGACCTCTGGTCGCTTGTACATGGTGCTGCATTTGAGTCTGGGGAGTGACTGCTGAAATCTACATATTTTTCACATTTCTCTATATTCATTCTAATTCTTGTTTTTTCTTTGATTTTACCTCTTTTACTCTTTATTTCTCTATTTTTTAATATATCTGTCTAGGGAGAAGTGAATTCTTGCAGAAATTTTTCTGTAAGGCTCACTTGGCTGCACCTTGATGGGTTTGAGGGTAGTGGAGTAGCAGCTGTAACCCAAATCCTATCCAGGTTTCTCCTGATGATTGATGAAGGGAGCAACTCTGTCACCAACACAAGGCTCAGGTCTGTCATACCAGAGGAGGGAGTAACCAGGGAGAGACAATAGGGAGTCTGAGATGTCTTGAAGGAGGAAAGTTTCTGTTAAGCAGATTATATCTGGATTGTCAGGGGCAACCTGTATGGAAAGATCTGTCGGGTTTGAGCAAAGGCCCTGGATGTTTGAGGTCCACACTGTTAAGGAAGAGGGAGGGGAGGAGGCTTTGGGTGCAGGGGAGAGGAGGGGAAGGGGGAGGGTAGGACGAGGGAGGAGAGGGGAGGTAAGGAGAGTTGTTGAAAGAGTGTGGGGGTTGCAGAAGAGCTTGGGGAGAAGGCTGGATGAGGAGGAGAAAAGGCTCAGTGGTGTTGGGTTGAGGTACAGTGGGGAGTCATAAGAGAGAGGGCAGAGGGCAGTTGAAGATTGAAGGAAGTGGAGTGATGAGATGAGATGGAAGAGAGAGGGCAGGGGAAGGAGGCAGCTTTGTGGATGTAGGGGGGTGGTGACAACTTTGAGAAACAGGCCAAGTAATGGCCAAGCAACAGGCCAAGTAATGTCATTATTCTGCAGGAATAGTGTCATTACTTGGCCTCTAAGGACCCCAGACCTGTGACTTTTTTATGGGGGCACTTAAAAAGCAAAGTGTTCGCTCATCACCCACGCAATAATGAAAATCTGAAAAAAAGACTTTGTCAAAAAATTGCCGGAATTTCTTTGGAGATGCTATGCTGCAAAACATGCGTCATGGGAAATATGCATGGAAGACAAGAGGAATGCCTGTGCACACAGAAGCTGCCTAGAAGATCTGATATTCAAGAAATAAATTGCATGCTATGTACATTAAGATGGCATATTTGTAATTTGGCACATACAAAATGTTTATTTAATTAATGAGTTTTTGAAATCACCCGTTTCTCTGCCTCACCTTGTATTATAGCTGATGGTGAGACCCTGGAGCTCCAGAAACTATACCTCTCCCAGAGGTAATTTGGGGGATTTTTATTTTCCTAGATTTTTTATTGGAACATTCTGGAATCTGGATAGTCAAAATGAAAGTATGGATCTTTCCTGCATTATAATATCTGTTTCAGATAACTCAGTAGAGAGAGAGACAGTACTGTACAAAAGTTTATGTTATTCCAATGATATTCATCCTTTCGGGTAAATTCATCAAATAAACTTTCAGTTATAACAGTCATATATGTTCATAATTGTAAATTAACAACCTTTACACGTGAAACAAACTGTTGAAGTAAATAAGAATTGTGCCAGTTTATAGTATCAATCAATACTTTATGTGTCTGTCCTTTGCCTTCTTGAGTGCCATCAGTCTTTTGGACATGCTTCCTATATACGACGAAAACACTCTTATAGGAATATTGTGACAAATATCCTGCAGTACATTCCACAGTTCTGTAAGGTTAGTTGGGTTCCTCTTGTTCTCTCTGTTTCCAGGCAAATCCCATATGGCCTCGACGGGATTCATGTCTAGACTCTGGGATGGCCGAGCTGTTAGCACATCTAACCAAGGAGCCGAGGACTAACACTTGAGCACATCAGCTGTGACCTTGTTCTCCAAATACTGTTTTACTGTATTGGAAATGTGTTTTGAATTATTATCTTGTTGGAAAAGGAATCCTCTTCCGATTAAACAATTTCAACTCGGAATTGCATGGTGCTGCAGTATCTGCTTACACTTTTCTTTTGTTAGCGTCTCACTGATTTTAGCAAGTTTTCCTGCACCAAAAGCTGAAATACAATCCCAGACAGTCACAGAGCCTCCCCGTGTTTAACAGTAGGCTGAAAACTTTGCATATCATCACGTTCTCTCAGTCTTTGGCGTACGAACTGGCATCTCTTCGATCCAAAAAGTTGAAACTTCGATTCATCAGATCAGAATATCAGATTCATTTATTCAATTACCCATTCTTAGTGTTGCCTTGAAAATTTTAATCTTTTCACCTTATTCTGTGGTCTCAGCCTTGGCTTCTTTGCTGCAACTCTGCCATGGAGACTTGCTGCAATCAGTCTTCTGTGCACAGTGCTGGATGAGATTGTTAATGTTCAGGCCTGTTCTCATTTCATTTGTCAGATGCTGACTTTATTTTATTCTATCGTGTAAGCTGAGCAACTTCAAGTGTTTGTCTTGCCATGGGGAGGTTCCTCTGGGTCTTTCTGGCCTTTTCTTGTCTTGCACCGAGCCAGTTTCTTTCAGGCATTGCAAAGTGTATCACACCATTGTTGGAGATCTTCAGCTTTTCTGTTATTCTATTCATAGTGTGCTCTTCTCGCAGAGTTTGGATCTTCACACAATGTTCTGTTTACAGTTACTTCCTTGGTGCCATTCCAAACACACTCATCGACTTTCAAGCAAGGGAACAAGCTGATGAAAACGAATTTTACATATTCACTCATTTGCAACTTTTATTGTGGTTTGTAACTAATTTATTTAACCATTTATATCTGCATTAAAAAAAAACCCAAGCTAAAAATTAAAAGTTTGCGATTTAGCAATTTAAAAATTAAAACCAAAATAAAAATTTTGAGAAAATCCAAAATTATAAAAATAAAAATATACAAAAAAGTGAAAAAATAAATGTCAGTAACCAGAACATGTTTCCTGTGTCGAAGCCAAAATACTAATGGCGTTTCAGCCAAGCACAGGGATTGCTTGAACCATGGCAGTTGTCTACTATCATCATCAGTTGCTGTGAGACCTCCGTCCGTCAATGTCATTGATAATGTGGGATGTTGATTGGCTGTAGACCCCCGTTGTTTCAATGGCAATAGGCTCGAACATGTAGGACTGACTAAAGCCAGTGTATTTATGGCACTTCATGTTTTCCGCATCGGTGGCCGCCGCTCTGGCCATAATATTAATGTAACGTAATTACTTCTGCCACCAAAGGTGGACAGAGGTTGTCTTCACCCCTGTCTGTCTGTTACTTGGCAAAAAATCTTTTTTGCCTGACGGAGGTATATGCTCTACCGAGTGCCATTCCGTTTTGTTTCACCAAGGGTCCCTCCTGAGTGATTTTTAATTTGTTACTTGCAAAATCAAAGATTTTTCAAGTATATTGGTTAGTCGATTTTGTTATTCTGTCTGTCTGTTTATCGCCTACAGGTCACAATTTCAAACCGATCTTCACGAAACTTCACCACATGGGAGAGTTTGGCATAAGCAATAAGTCTATTGTTTTTGAGGTGAAAAGGTCAAAAGGTCAACATAGGCCAAAGGTCAACAAATTTGTCAGATTTCTAAAATCCTCAATTTTCATCCGATTGACTTTCAATTTGAAGAGGATTTATATTTCATGTCCCTGAATTCAACGAGCCAATTACGTTTGAGGTCAACATGGACCAAATGGTCAACTTAGGCCAAAGGTCAATAAATTTGTCAGATTTCTAAAATCCTCAATTTTCATCCCATTGACTTGAAATTTTAAGAGGATTTGCATATCAGGCCACTGAATTCAACCACCAACTATTTTTAAAGTCAACTTTGGCCGAATTTCTTAAATTGTCAATTTTCATCCGATTGACTTGAAATTTGAAGTGAGTTGCATATTTGGTCATTGAATTCAGCCACCAATTATTTTTGAGGACAAATTTGTTTTTTGGATTTGATTTGAGGACAAGTATCATGCTCTCCTCGATGTCTTCCTCTTGTGTGTTTGTTTGTTTGTGAACAAAATATCTCAAGAAGTTGTGGACGCATTTGGATGAAATTTTGTGGAGAGCTTGGGTACATGACAAGGACGAAATGGTTAGATTTTGGTGAATATCCGAATGTGGATCTGGATCAGAATTTTTAAAGTAATTCTTCACTAGTGGGAGAAAGGGCCAAAACGACATCTAGCAGGATATCTCTAAAAGTTGCAGATGGATTCGGACAAAACTTGGTGGGTGAGTTGGTTAGGTGACAAGAACAAGCCGATTAAATTTTAATCCAGGTCCAAATCCAGATCCGGCCTATCAGTGGGATACAAAACGTAAACGAAATTAGCCTGGCGGAGGTATGCACTCCACCGAGTGCCCTTCTAGTTTCCCTTGTCGAAGGAGAGGGTATTGCATTTAGGTCCATTTGTTTGTTTGTTACTTGCTAAATCTAAGATTTTTCAAGTATATTGGTCAGTCGATTTTGTTATTGTCTGTTTGTCTGTCTGTTTGTCAATCGCCTACAAGTCATAATTCGAAACCAATCGTCACGAAATTTTACCAAACTGTAGAGGTAGTCTCAACTGAGAAGCCTATTGATTTGGAGGTCAAAGGTCAAAGGCCATCTTGAGGTTAAATTTCAAAAATCGTCATTATTCATCCGATTAACTTGAAATTTGAACAAGATTTGCATATTGCATCACTGAATTGGGAAACCAACTATTTTTGAGGTCAAAGGGTCAAAGGTCAACTCAAGGTCAAACTTGTAAAATCATCAATTTCTCTCTGAAAAATCGTCAATTTTCATTCAATGGACTTGAAAATTAAACAGCAATTTCATCTTGCATTCCTGAATTGGGAAACCAATTATTTTTGAGATCAAAAAGTTAAAGGTTAACCCAAGGTCAAACTTCTAAAATCATCAATTTCTCTCTGAAAAATCATCAATTTACATCCTATTAACTTCAACGTTGAACAAGATATGCATACTCCACCACTGAATGGCAAAGCAACAATTTTTGAGATCAAAAGGCCAAAGGTCAACTCAAGGTCAAACCTCTAAAATCATCAAATTTCATCCGAAAAATCGTCAATTTTCATCTGAATAACATGAATATTAAGCAGCAATTGCGTAGTGCATCACCAAATTTGGAAACCAAAAACTTTTGCGGTCAAAAGCTCAAAGGTCAAGTCAAGGTGAAACTTCTAAAATAACCAACTACAATCTGAAAAATAATCTATTTTCATCCGATTGACCTGAGCTTTGATTAGGATTGTCAATTTTAATCTTAATGAAATGGGAAATTTGATGTATCCATGGCAACCTTTGGAGAGGGGGTGGATTTTGCAAGTATCATGCTCTGCACGATGTCTTTTTCTTGTTGGTTTGGCTGTGTGTTTGTTTGTCTGCACAGAACTTTTGTGTTTTTCTCTGCAACCGCTTGTCGGATTGAGACAAATTTTTCGCCATAGGTATGACTACTCATGTAGAATGTTTTAATGATAATTATGATGTCATCGGTCACGTGGTGTGGCAGCAATGTTGGAAAAGCGGAAAAACTTTGGACTCTATCTCTGAAAATGTACCAAGGAAAAAATTGAAACTTAACAAATGGCAAGTACTCCTCATGGGGAATGAATAAGTGTGATATTTTTATGACGTCATAGGTGCCTTCGTTATGATGTCGTAATTGCATATATAGAATGCTACATCTGATCAGTATGAAAATTTTTGAGGGCCATCTCGGGATAAAATGGTCCACAGAAAAAAAAATTGGTGACGTCATCGGTCACGTATTTCAGCAGCCATAATGATTTTTTTTTTTTAAACCTTCAAAAATCTTCCCTGAAGTGGCTGAACAGATCGAGGCAAAACTTTACACATATGACCGCCTTTCCATGAGGAACAAAAGGTTCACATATATGACGTCATAGGTAACATGGTTTGGCAGCCAGATCGGATTTACCCTAAAACCTAAAAAAAAAATCTTCTCCAGAATGGCTGGACATATCGAGGGGAAACTTCACAGAAATGTTCCATTTGGTGAACAAGTTTGTTTCGTGATAATTGATAGGTCACTTGGTTTGGCAGCCATACTGGATTGAAGAAAAACATTAAATATTTTCTCTGGAACCGCTTAATCAATCGACGTGAAACTTCACAATTATGATCTAGCCATTATTGGGAATACAAGTTTTAAATTTTAACTTCATTGGACACATGAATTTTTTTGTGGCATGGCAGCCAGAATTTTTTTTTTTTAATCTGGATTATTTTGGATGTATTTTTTTGTTGTTGTTTTTTGAATAAGGCTCACTTGGCTGTTCCTGGATGAGTTTGAGGGTAGAGGAGTAGCAGCTGAAATGCGAATCATATCCAGGTTCCTCCAGATGACTTCATCTTTGCTTTTTGCTTGTTCGGGTTCCTTCTGATGACTCCAATGCAAGACTGTACTTATTTGGTCTTCCATTTGAGTTGAAACAAATTTATAATAATCGCAATCTAAATTTAATTTAATAATGATAATTGTTAAAAACGTCATGGGTCAGGGTCAGTTGTTCAATCAAAACAGGGTTGCATCAAAGCAGGACGTCTTAGTACCCGGTCAATCGGTCATCACTCCCAGCAGTTATAAAGTGGCAGCTCTAATTATGTCTCTTAATTTCGTAACACACCAATACATAAACACCACACAAAATACACCACACAAAACTACATAAACACCACACAATACAATTCCTGGAGAGGGTCTGCAATCTCTGAATTGCTCTTTTTCTTATCAATATTGTAGTTTGTTGTCATTCGCATTAATGTAACTGGTATTGATTACTTCAATAATTTATTATTATTAATTGTATAAAAATCCACATCGTGTTTCCTTCATGTTTTCTTTGTGGTCAGTATATATTTCGAGAACATGATAATATAATATGTATGACAAACATAAAACTTTTTCAGTTTCCTAATATATTTTATGTACTTAAAAGTTACTGTGATATAAAAATGACTTTCACAAGAAATTTAATTACCGTATTATCTTCCTATATTGCACACTTCTAACTTCCCGCAAATGTTTAATGGGTAATAGCACCACAAAAGTGAAAATAACCCAAACCTTTGAACAGTACTGCATTTTTCCACAGGCAGAGGGTTGAGGAAATAGTCTGCATAGAGTGGCGACATCTGCAAAATGATACAATAGATTTTCCAGTCACAAAGATAGGTCAATGGACATCAAGAATAGAATTGGTCACAGATTGCTGACTTGAGGGATGCCGCCCTCTATGGGTAAAGCATGGGACATCACCATCCTAAGCAATCTGTTGCTTGTGAGAGCACAGGAAACTTGAAAGACAGTTTGTGGTGGTATGGGGGGAGTGGTTGATGGATACCACTGGGTAAACGTTTGGAAAGCATTGTGCGGTGCCAGTCAAGAATCAAATGCTCAGGAAATGTCCAGTGAGATGTTCCTGACATCTTGTTTGAGTGAAGATATGTGAGCAAAGAAGAAGCAGTATGTATGTCCAGAATTGAATCATCCAAGTGGAAGCCAGTAATCAGAGATCAAAGGAGGGTTGAGTCTTGGGGTCTACTGCAATGATCGATTCCATTACTTTACATTTGGAAGAAAACCAGATGATCAATCATTGAAAGTACAATATGAGTTTTGGCATCATTCTGAAGAATTGGAGTAACATTGTTGACTTTCCATAATGCAGACAGTTGTCCCTTCGAGAATAACTTGGAAAAAGTAGTAGATATAGCAGACGACCAAGTCTTGAATTTTGAAGTGTTCATATACAGAAGGCAGGTGCTGCTGTCATAGTGGAGGAATCAAGATTGAGAAGGAGTTACTCCACCTTTGTGGGAGGGAAGCCCACATTCTAGATGAATACAGAAAGACTGGTGACAGTGGTCTTAGACTCTTACACAAAGACAGAACTAAGAAAGTCATGATTCATAATGACCTGTATGTCAAGAGGGAAGGGACAAATGAAGTGTATGCACTGCAAACAGACTTGACCAAAAGTCATCAAGATTTTGTGTATGGTGTGACAGCCCTGTGAGGTGGGCCTGATATCAAAGTCTGAGGACAGAAATGTCATGGAAGTGAGCTTTATGGAGAGAGTACCAGTTCCCATCGACGAGGTTGGCTTTCCAGGAGGAAAAGGCGAGCTGCTTTCTGGATGTTTGCCTCACCACATAAATCGTTATACAATGTATGGGAAGTTGGATAAGACAGCTGGAGTTGGGAAGGGAAATGAAGAAGAAATATTAGTGTTTATACATGCATCACAGGCATTATCTATATATGCCCAAAGATTAAAAGATAGGAAATCATCCA
Source organism: Eptatretus burgeri (assembly GCF_056783735.1). Classification (NCBI taxonomy): domain Eukaryota; kingdom Metazoa; phylum Chordata; class Myxini; order Myxiniformes; family Myxinidae; genus Eptatretus; species Eptatretus burgeri. Next base: position 22,952,091 of record NC_140970.1, read on the forward strand.
TTGTTATTGATATAGAAAAAGTACAACAGTATTTCCTGAATCTATTTGAATGATCAGATACAGTGCAAGAAACATGTAATATCTGAAGACATGGTGGACTGCAGGCTCGACAAATCTGCCTGACTATCCTGCCAGACAGTAGCAAGTTTGTGGTTTCCTGAAGACCGCACTCGAGATGGACACTTTTGAGAGGATATTATCTGAAATATCAGGAGAAGCTGAGGAAGAGCAAGAAAGATTGAAGGGGAAGTTAAACATGATCAAGTCTACTTAAGAGTGGAAGTCATAATGGAAAATATGAGTTTGGACTCCAACCGATTGGGTAGGGACGAATGTGTCACGAAAGAACTTGGCTGCAACACTCTGGGCAGTGGTATGAAGACCAATGCCAAGCCAATTGAAATAGCAACAGTGGAAGCTTCCACAGACGAGGACAAGAGAACTGGGATAATAGGATAAGACAGAGTGGAAGTTGGCTGAGAGAGCCTCATACACGGAGTCTTATCTCATTTGGGAGGGAAGTAGACCACACAAATGAACAAGACTCACTGAAAATATAAATATGGATCCAGACACATTCTATATGGAGTAGAGGACAGGTGCTGGGGCAGTGGTGGTTCGACAGGGGTTATGAGATAGGGAGTTCTTGATTTTGACTGCAACACCACCATCAGCATGACTGACCATTGGCTCTGTGAAAGCAGTGCAAGGAATAACCAGAAAGTGGGATGAACAAGTCCAAGATATCCTGTGAAAGAAAGGTTTCTGTTTAACATATGACTTCTGGAGGTGAGACAGTGACCTATCGGGAGAAGAATGGAGTGTACGTCTTTGATGTTTGTTGACCATATGGAAAAGGTAAGGTTGTGGATGGCTGGGTGGGTGGGAGTGATGGTGTGTTTCATGGAAGAGGTGGTGGGGCAATGAGTGATAGAGCAAGAGGGAGGGGCAGGATTGGTGCAAGTTGAGGGGTGGGGGTTCAAGTTGAGATAAGAGTTGAAGTGTCAGGTGCAAGGGGCAGGGGGTTGAAAGGGAAGGCTGAACCTGTACAGACACATTATAAGCAATACAGACACATAGATCATGGATGGGATGAAAAGCAGGGTAAGTAAATGCTTTAGGGAAGGTTCCACTGTAACTGCATGATGAATTGGTGTAAATGGGTTAAAGATCATATTCCACCTGTTGGACGAGCAGCTGATGTTAATGTATCCAGCTCACAAGTCTGTGAGGTTGGTGGTTCAAACGACGGTTCAAACCCCAGCAAAGTCATACCAAAGACTTTAAAAGTGGTACGAGCTGCTTGCTTGATATTCAGTCAGGCAGCTTAGACCCATATTTTTGAGTTTTGGGGACAGAGCGGATAAAAGCACCAAACTTTGTCCAGGTGGTTGTTAGACCTATAGCTTTAATCTATATTAATATTTCGGCACGCCCCTTTCTTTGTTCCACCATCAGATTTTTGTTACTGCATGAAATGAAACAAGATTTGGCACATATACTAATGATATTATTGTCTTCCTTAAGAGGCCCCTCAAAATTTGTTTTGAAGCATTTTCACAAACTCCAACGGATTCCATTCAAATTCGGTACGATTATGGCTTTTGGTCCAACTTAGGTCATTGGCTATAAATTTTTTCCATAACACTTCCGATATTCGAAAAAATCGATAAATCGATATCCCTTATGGGATTTTCCATTCAAATCCACTCAAGTTTAAGGCCTACAGGGCACGCAAATTTCCACTTTGCCCCGGGCGCTGTTTACCTCCGCTACGCCAAGCTGTTAGGGTTAGGGTTTGGGTTAGTTTTAGGGTTAGGGTTAGGGTGAGGGTTTGGGTTAGCTACCCTAACACTAACCCTAACCCTAACAGCTAACCCTAACCCTAACTGCTAACCCTAACCCTAACTGCAACCCTAACCCTAACCGCTAACCCTAACCCTAACCGCTAACCCCTAACCGCTAACAACTATTCAGGAAATTTGCAATAAAGCCCGGGCAACGCCAGGCTTTATTGCTAGCCCGAGCAATGCCGGGCATTACTACTAGTTTTTTTATATGTGTGACTTCATCAAATCATGTCTTTATGTATCATTATGCTAATTTATGCAAATAACATGTATTTACGAATATTTCAATGAAATTGTAACTTATCAGTTCAAAAACTGTATGTAGGAAATATTTTCTGCTTGTTTATCATCACTACACTAAATCATTTTTAATTCAAACATCTGAGGTTATATTTTACAATTATAATGTTAATTTATGCAAATTTATGCATTTTTCATGTATTTACAGGCATTTTCATGAAAGTGTAAATTACCAGCTCTAAACTTTATGCAGTGAGATATTTTCTGGGTGCTTAACATAAATTGTTTCATTCTCTGTTAAAGTCAATTCCCCTTGGATACCTATTTATGATAATTTATGCAAATTATTCATTTTTCATGGAAAGATTCCAATGTACATGAAATACTTTAAAACACTTTTAGGCAAACTCACTTAGTAAAACAAATATCCCAACAGTGTTGAATTGACTTTCGGATCTCCCAACATAAACTGGAGGTAAGTAATATTGCTCAACTTTCAAAGAAGCGTTGCCTACCCTCCCCCTCCCACCTCTCAAATGAGTTAGTCCACATAGCATTGCATCCCCACCCTACACTGGACTTCGAGAACAGTACATTTCAAACTAATAGAGCATTTCACTGTTGTTCTCTATGACAAAACCAGGCTGCTGAGCTCTGTAAATGATGCCCGTAAGATGTTCTGCCCAAACCCCAAAGCAATGGGAAACATCACACCGACTCAGGATGCCTTACTGCAGCACTTGAAGCACGCACGGTGTATCAGGATGGGATCTGGAGCACCGGTCATCTAAGTCAGCAACAGACGCTAACATCAGAGTCATGGGGCTGGACATTGGACAAAGACAGCCAGTCTTGGCATCCAATTTAGGTCATTTTACCGATTACCTCCAAAGCCTGCAATGAATTGGTCAAATGTGGCTGCAAAAGCACGAGATGCTGCATTGGCAGATGTGCTTGTAAGGTCAGATGGAGGTGCACCAAGCTTTGTAGCTGTAAATGTGAAAAGTAGATTTCCAGAAGGTGTGTCAGTTTGTTTTTCAGTTCTTCATGAATATGCTTTTCATGATATTGAATTTGCAAATCCTGCAAATGCTTGCTTTTTAACAGATATTTATATCATTGAAAAGGTGATTTAAATTAATTTGCATATCTCATCATGTATCAATGCAACTGAGACACATCAAAAGAGCAGATCATCTCAATATGAGAGGGAAATTATCCTGTGTATCAGTTAAGCTGCCAATCATAGATCTATGATCCCCATTTTCTCTGTCAGTAATGCATGTATCGTTTCATCACTTGATATTGAAACATCAGGGAAATACTATACATTTACATTAAATTTGCATACATTTACATAAAAATTACATTTGAAATTAAGTAATCTAAAAGCAAAGCTTGCAATCTGAAGGCTCTGAATAAAACAAACATGCCCAGTCCAAAAGAGAAAAGCTGACACTTAAATCATTAGAATTACATTGAATATGCCATTAAATGCAGACATTTGCATAAATTAGCATAAAAAACTCATCGAAGACATTCATCAATTACCAGTTAACATTGCAATATTATTTATCTGGGCCAAACACGAATATACACACAAAAAAGATGCCACCAATATACTTTGCTGAAAACTACCAGATAATATGCTTTAAATGCATATAATTTCCATAAATTATCATTTTAATCAAAGTAGCCAATTACAGATTGTGTCACGTGTAGTAAAATTAATACTATTGATATACATAGTAATATTGTCAGGTCAGGCCAGATCAGATCTGTGACTTGCTACAGGTACCATGTAAACCTGTACTAACCTGTTCCATGGTCGGGCTGTCGGCGACTAAACCGTCTCGCCCACCAGGTTTCCTGGTGAGGAGGGTGTTTGGATATGGACACCCAGCAGGATTAAAAACAAAACCTGTCAAAGGGCGGAGGAGCTCCTTGTGAGCCAAAGGCCATCCATATCTAGTACCCAAATGTGTCGGCGGACGTCCTCCTGCAGTTGGGCTACTTCATATTAGGAGGTGGGTGGCAGGATTTGCACTCCGGCCACAGTAAAACCGTTAATTCCACAAAACATTCTCGATGCATAAAAAAAATCTGAAAACCCACTCTGTGGGAGTACCTCCTGTGCACCTCCTTTCGGGACCCCCAATATTTGATAATAGGAGGGAAACCACGGGGTAACATTCCCGGGTCAGATTGCAGGAGAGTGTGTTGGAGTGGTGCTGAGGTGTCGTCCACCAGACGGCGGTCTCCTTGGGTTAACCTGAAGCAGTCCCTTCAGATGGGTGCCTGGAATGTCCTATCCTGAAGAGAGGATGATCACCTGTCTCTGTTATCATCTGAGCTCAAGCGTTTGGACATCAGTATTGCAGCACTCTCTGAGGTTTGGAGACCGGATTGCGGAAAGATCATGGCAGGTGGTTACACCGACTATTGGTCTGGTCGCTCTGATGGTTACCATGCCCAAGGAATTGCCGCAGCTGTATATAATGATAATTGAGGTAATACCGGTCAACAAGCATATTAAAAATTATTTTTTGATGATGCGGGAGATATCTTTATTCAAATCAGTGGAGGAAATATACACCATGTCTGATATTTGGGTCTTTCATGTCTCCGACGATGCCTTTATCTCCTGGGACGCATCATTCCCCATGACGAAAACCAGAAGCAAAAGGGTCATAGCCGACGACATGGATTCCAAATTGCCAGGTATTGTGTCGTTGTTGTTGTTTCCTATTCTCTCATGTGCAGGCGTTGAGTATGAAGCTCACTACGTTCGCTATTATGAGACTAAGGATTCGTCACTCCTTGGGTGTCATTTCCCGAGTCTGTTTATGCTCTGGCTGAAGCGAGTGAACTCACCATGAAGGACGCATTCTATGCCATGCTCGAGTCTGTGGTCGATCAATGCCCCAGGCGAGATACTCTTCTCAACTTTGGGGATTTCAATGCATCGACTGGAACTGATAGGGATGGTTATGAGATGTGTGATGGTCCCCATGGGTCTGAAACTGTGAACCTGAATAGCACTAAGTTCCTTGACTTTGCAAGAAGTCATGGACTTAGGGTGGCCGGTTCATGGTTTCAGCACCCACAGGCTCATTGCTGGACTTGGTATTTCAATGCTGGTAGTGTGGCAAAGGAGATTGACCATGTGCTCGTTGGTGGTTGCTGGAGGATCATCCAGAACTGCAGGGTCTACCGGAGTGCTCAGTTCCTCAATACTGACCACTGGCTTATTGTAGCAACTCTTAAGTTGTACCTTAAATCCAGGAGAATGGTACCATCCCAGCCGAGGCTGGATGTTGGCAAGCAAAAAGATGAGAGGGCAACTGAGAAGTTTGCGAACAAGGTGAGTGGAGATTTGGGGGGTCTGGGTGCTTTTCAAGATCCTCAAGAGTTGCGGAGTGCCTTCAAGACCACCGTCCTTGATGTTGCCGGTAGATGTCTTTGAACTCTCCAGAGGGTGAAGAAGAATTTTGTCTCTCAAGGGACACTGAACAGCATTGACCAGAGTTGCAGGGCCAGGCTGACTGGCAGAGCTGAGCTATTCAGGGACCTGAGGCATACAACTGTACATGTGCTAAGGGTGGACAAGCAGGCCTATGTGTGAGGAATCTGTGAGGGTGTAGAGCATCACCTGTGGTCGTGATTCTCGTCCTGGTTACAGGGGAATTCACGCATTGCGTTCATCCAAGCCCATCCGTTGGTGTACTGCAGTTAGAGCAGAGGGGGGTAGGCTCTTGACAGAGGAGTCCAAAGTGAAGGCCCACTGGGCCGGTTACTATGAGCGGTTGTACCAGGCTGATCCACCAGCTGTCGAGTTGGACGTCAGGGGTGCTACAATCACTGTTGCTGACCCTACAATCAACTGTGGTCCACCTTCGTTTGTGGAAACAACCACAGGCTGCGGTGGACCAGTTGAAATTAGGTAAAGCTCCAGGGATCTGTGGCAACCATGCTGAACTTCTCCAGGTTGGTAGAAATGCTGCACTCGTGTCGTTGCATGCAGTTCTGTGCTCGGCATGGAACACAGGCATCATCCCAACTGACTGGACGAGGGGCCTTGTTGTCCCTCTCTGGAAAGGGAAGGGGTGATCGCCAAGACTGCAACAGATACCAAGGGGTGGCACTGCTCTCGGTGCTGCACAAGGTCTTTGCTCGGATAATTATTGATAGGGTTCGCCACCATCTGCTTCGGCACCAGCATCCAGAGCAGTCAGGCTTTATACCAAAGAGGTCAACGATTGACCATATACTTGCTCTTCGGGTCCTCACCGAATGCAGATTTTAGTTTCGGCAGGGGCTGCTTGCAGCCTATGTTGATCTCTGCAAAGCGTTTGATTCAGTGAATCGGAATGCCCTCTGGAGGATTCTTGTTCTTCGTGGGGTGCCACTTGTTCTTTGTGGGGTGGGTGGGTGGGTGGGTGGATGGGGTGCTGAACTCTACTCTGGTACTAAGAGTGCTGTGAGATGTGGTGGTACCATCTCTGACTTATTTCCATTTGTGACTGGAGTTCGTCAGGGGTGTGTACTGGCCCCCAAACGTTTCAGCAATTGTATGGACTGAATTCTGGGGAGGATAACGGAGAGATCAACCTGCGGTGCATCATTTGGGAATGTCAAGATCTCTGACCTTGATTTCGCAGATGAGGCAGTCATCTTTGCGGAGACTTTAGTTATCCTTTTGGGGGTTCTCGAGGTGCTGAAGGAGGAGTCTGAGCCGCTGGGATTACGGGTTTCCTGGGTCAAAAAAAAGATCCAGGCTTTCAATGACATCTTGGATGCTGCTGTCCTGTCTGTGCCTGTTTGTGGTGAGGATGTTGAGGTCATGGAGAGATTCACTTACCTTGGCAGTGATATTCATGTCTCTGCTGGCTGTGAGTCAGAGGTCAATAGACCTCTGGGTCGGATCTGGGGAGTCATGGATTAACTGGATCATGGGGTGTGGTGCTGCCAGCACCTGTGCAGGACAAAAGTCCAAGTCTTCGGGTCCTTGGTGCTTCCAGTCTTGCTCTATGGATGTGAGTCTTGGACTCTGGCCAGGGATCTGAGACGGAGACTCAATTTCGTTGGTACCAGGTCTCTTCGGAAAATCCTTGGCTATTGCTTGTGGGACTTTTTTTTTTTTTTTTTTTTTTTTTTTTTTTGTATACCTTGGTCGAGGCTCGTATGAGAGCTAACACACAACTCACAGCAAGGAGGCATGAGACAAGAGGGGCGGGAGTGGAAGGGACAAAACATTGGGGAACAGACACAGGTGAACTGTGGAAGGGAGAGGGATGGGGATGGGACGGGGAACATGGCGAGGGGAAGATGGACATTAAAGGGACTTTCAGGAAGGAAAGCAGGAGAATTGAAGGAAGTGGGCTTGGGTGGATTATCGGGGGTAGAAAAGTTCGAGGATTTGGATGGGGGAAGATAAGAGGTGGTGGTGAACAGCTGTTTTGAAAGCCTGGAGGGAAGAATGGGAAAGAATAGAGTGAGGAAGTTTATTCCAAAGGCGGGAAAAAAGAGGAATGAAAGAGTGAAGATGAGCAGTGATTCGTGATTTTGGTAGTTTTACCAGAAGGGGTTGTTGGCGGACCTTGAGCGCCCTGTGGAAATGTGGTTGGGACAAATCACAGAGAGAGCAGGGGGGCAAGGCTGGAGAGGAGTCGGTAGAAGACAGAAAGACCACCGACCAACCTGCGGTGATTGAGTGAGAGGCCCAAAGACTCAGCTTCATTGCGGGAGATGCCAATGATCTTAAAAGCCCTGGTTTCGACAGCGTGAAGTCGAGAAAGGTGGGAGGCAGGAGCACCAGCCCAGAGGGGAGAGCAGTACTCCATCAGGCTACGGACAAAAGCTTTGTAAGTGGTCAGGAGCTCAAGAGGGCCGAGGAAGGACTTTGCACGACGGAGGATTCCCAGTCGGCGACTGGCTTTTGAGGCAAGGTTGGAAATGTGACTTTCCCAGGAAAGGTCATGGCAGATAGTGAGACCCAGAAGCTTGAAAGAAAAGACTTCTTCCAGAGGATTGTTGAGAAAGTGGATGGGGGTTTTGTAAACGGTCCTTTCGAAGAGACATAGTGAGAGTGTGAGATTTGTCTGGATTGAAAGACATGTTCCACGTGTTGGACCAGTTTGTGATTTTATCCAGATCTGCAGTGAGCGAAGAAGCTGCTGCTTGCCGGTCTGAGGGATGACAGATGGTACGGCAGAGGGTTGAGTCATCGGCAAAGAGAAATAGAGGATTTTCCAGAGAGTCCGAGAGATCATTGATGAAAACCAGAAAAAGAACAGGGCCCAGAACGCTACCTTGAGGAACTCCAGCCTGCACAGGAAGAGGGGATGAAAGAACTCCATTTAGGGCCACACGTTGACTGCGACAGGAGAGGAAGTCTGCGAGCCATGAGTGGAGATGGCCTTGAATACCATGGGAAGAGAGTTTGGTGAGTAGGGCAGGGTGCCAGACTGTGTCAAAAGCACGTGATATGTCCAGGGATACGGCTCGGATTTCCTGTCTGGCATTGAGGACCTCCATCCATTGATGGGAGAGCAGTAGCAGCATATCTAGGGTAGAGTGACCTGGTCTGAAACCAAATTGATGATTGGAAATCAAGCCATTGGAGAAGAGGAAGGATTTCATGTCTGAAGCGATGATGGATTCCATAACCTTGCTGATGATTGGGAGAAGGCTGATTGGTCTATAGTTACAGGGATCTGTTTTTGCACCTTTTATGCAGGGCAGTGATGTTAGCAGATTTCCAAGCAGATGGCAGATGACCTTGGGAAAATGAGAGGGTGAATAGAACAGAGAGAGGGTGAGCAAGAGCAGAAGAGCAGGCTTTGAGGACACGTGGGCTGATGCCGTCTGGACCGGTTGCAGAATCTGACTCGAGGTTTGAAAGCAAGCTCTCCACCTTGTCAGGAGAAAAGGATACAGAGTCCAGGGACAGTTGGGTGCGACTGGGTAAAGTGGGTAGAGATAGTGATGGGTTTGGGACACAAGATTTAGCTGCAAACACCGAGTTTAGACATTCAGCTTTATCACGTGTGGAATCAGCAGTGCGGCCATTTGAGGTAAGGGAGGGGATGGAGGGGGAACATACACCAGAAACAGATTTGATTAAACGCCACCAGGATTTTGAGGAGGGAGAGAGGTTTGAGAGTTCAGACTTGAGATGAGAAAGATGTTGTTTTCTGGCTCTCCTGAGGGTAGCTACACACTTGTTCCGAGCTTTGTGGAAAGAACTGAGATTGCCCTCAGTTGGGTTTGCTTTCCATGAGGCAAAGGCAAGTTGTTTCAGGACAACTGCCTCGCCACAAGCTTCAGTAAACCAAGGGCGGGAGGAAGGGTAAGACAACTGGACACGAGAGGGGATAAATCTGTGCATGAGGGAGAGCAAGTTTCTTTGAAAGAATTCCCAGGATGAGTTGATGTTTGAGAAAGTAGTGATAGGAGACCAGTCTGTAAGTTTGATGGCTGCTCGGAGACCCTGCCAGTCGGCTTGAGTGAAATGCCAGACTCGACGGCGGTGAGGTGGTTCTCTGATAACAGCCAGAGAGATGTCCACTTTAACAAGGACGTGGTCAGAAGAACCAATTGGAGCGAAGGAAGAGCAGCAGATATTGTCAGGGAAATTTGTCAAAATCAGATCCAGAAGAGATGGAGTACCATTGGTTGAGATCCGGGTCGGGAAGTTGACCGATTGAGTCAGTCCCAATGAGTCACAGAAAGCTTTTGCTGATGTCCCATGGCAGGTGAGAGAGGTACCCACACCTAGCCAACTGGCGTGATGACAATTGAAGTCGCCACATAAGAGGAAGAGAGAGTTTGGATGAGAAGATAGAAGATGGTCCATGTTTTCGGAGAGTGAGGTGTAGATGGAGTCATCACTGTTCGGTGGACGGCACAGTACACATATAAACATGAGGTGGGAGTGGAGGGGAAGCCGAAGCCAGAGGTATTCCTGGGGGTGTGGGGGAGTGAGAGCAGTGCAGGGAGAGTGAGGAATAGAGTCTTTGATGAAGAGAGCAACACCTCCACCAGGACGAGGCTCAGGTCTGTCATACCGTAAGAGGGAGTAACCAGGGAGAGATACTTGGGAGTCAGACACGTCTTGGGAGAGGACTTTGTGTCCAACGAGTAGTTGCTGCGAGAGACTCAAATGAGATTAGTTTCTTGCATAGTCCGTGAGCGTCAGCTGCAGCTGTATGGACAGGTGGCTCATTTTCCTGACGCTGATCCTGCTCACCAGATTCTCTCAGCGAGGGAGTCTCGTGAGTGGAGGAGGCCAACGGGTTGACCACGTTCCTTATGGTTGCAGCAGGTTGATCAGCATCTCAAGGAGTTGGGGAGGATGGCCAGACGGAGGCCCCTGGAGTACCGGCAGTAAGTGGACGCAGCGACGCACTGCTCTGGCGCATGCTACCATACTTGACCTGACCTGATATAAATGACACCCAGGAAAAGAATGGCACTTTTGTCCGGTCTGTCCCCATATAATTCAGTTAAGCTGCCTGACTCTCAGCATTTAAAAGGTTAACAGCTTGGACAATCCCCATAGGTTGGCATCCATGGGGAGGAGGAAATTACGACTAAGAAAATGTGCCCTGCTGAGTGGGGTGAGAAAAGCGACACCATTGTTGTGACATTGTTGGTACCCAAAATATCCCAGGAAGTGATGTCACTTCCCCCAAGCTCAGTGGCTGTGTTTTGTGTCATCTAACAGTCTTGTTTTATGTTGCATATGTACGTGTGTGTGTGTGTGTGTGTGTGTGTGTGTGTGTGTGTGTGTGTGTGTGTGTGTGTGTGTGTGTGTGTGTGTGTGTGTGTGTGTGTGTGTGTGTGTGTGTGTGTGCGTGCGCTCCACTACGAGCCTTAGATCATGTTTAAAAAAAAATACTTGGTGAGTGATTCTGCAGCAATATGTTTGTTGGTAATATCCAAAGCCTTTAGGTATGTAGAACCTTTTTCAAGAGACTGATGTACTGTATATCTTAAAAAGGACCAAGCTTAGGACACCACCTTGTGGGACACCAGCTATCAGGTCAAACATAATATAATTACATCATCAATGGCAATCTGCTGCTTCTGAGCAGGAAGGAAGTATGAATGACTGATGGGATCCTCGATGCCAGCAGCAAAACCAGGTGTCATATTAAAGGCAAGGGAGATGTTTATAGCACCTGTCCTTGACCTCATGTTTATGATTCAAAGCATCCAACTATTGATGATTTCAAAGTAAAGGAGCATGTCCAGTGCTTCATGCCTGGGGTAGAATCAAAATGATATTTTTTGCCACAGTTGGAAAATGGATATTCTGCAATTATTGACTTGCTAATTAATAATGGGAAATAATCTTTCCCACCTCGAGTTGATGATTTAAATTTGGTCTTTTTTGAATGGTAATGCCTGTGATAAAAATGGAAGGCTGTTCACAGTAAAAGATCTACTGAAAATAACCGACATAAAAGACAAATGTTTGCAGAGCAGAGGATGAGTAAATGAGCCGTGATGCCATCGCAGATATGTGGCAGAAAATAAGGCTTCACACAAAATGCTTTTCCACCTTGTTGTCAGAAGTAATATGCTTCAATGAAAGATTAAGTTTGATATACATCTGGTATTGACATCTGACATGCATGAAAACAAATATCCTTACATTATGAACTTTGCAGAAGAAAAATGTTAGAAGAACATTTTGACTTTTTCATTGGGGTTAACAGTCAACATTCAGAAGGTAGGCTGCTTAGCCTCAGATGCCTCTCCACAAGTCTTTGCAAAAAATAGATGTGCTCTGTCAGAAAATATTAAGCAGGTAGTTGATTAGCAAGTCCAAAAGGTTGTCAATCTCTTGACCAATCAGTAGCTGAAAGAGCTAAATACAGGCTGGTCCAGGCAATAAACCATTTGCAATAATGTGATTGTTCCGTCCATCCATCCATTGGGACCATACTCTGTGCAGAGCGTTAGTGCTGCCAAAGCAGTCTCCTTGGCTATTGGGCACAATCCTGGATGGGTCACCACTCCGACACAGGATGCCAGCAAGCTGGCACTCATTTTGCTGACCTCAGAAGGATGAAAGGCAGAGTCAAACCCAACTGGTATTAATTCAACAGCTGAGGGGGATTTGAACTCAGGATGCTTGGATCCCAAGCTCACCACCCTCACCATTCAGCCAACACCAGACATATGTGATTGTTGCCATGGCAAAAGGCCTGCTTTTCAAGTTGAGTGGAAAAACAATGACTGTGAGTGTGCAAGGTGAGTACATTCTTCTTTCAGATCATATGTCTGAATATAATTGGGAGTTTCCACATGAAACTGCTTCCAAGTATGGAATAAGTGAGTAACCTCAACACTTGGTCAAGATCCAAGTAATGGACAAAGGAAAGAGTGGTCAGTTAATCCATTAAGATTTGTGTCTGTCTATAGAGTTCCCCTACATCTACAGTACTGTCATTCCATGCAAAAACGATGTCGATACAGATAAGTTGGATTAAAAGTAGGTTGAATACATGGTCCTATTTGGCTTCAAGTTTTTCAAGCTTTGTATGGATAATTAAGACCAACCAACAAGGAAGATTTTTTTTTAATGTGAACCGCCTACCTGACCATTAACTTACAAGAGCTTTGTGCATTCATAAAATATGTGCAATCTACAACCGAGTATAACAAGTGCTTACTTACATCCTGAGTCTGAGTTAAAGTGTGAATGTGCTAAAGAAAGTCTCAATTATAACTTGCATGAATCCTACCCACACTCAAGTCCTTATATTACTTGAATAACACTGAACAACAAATTTCAAAAAAATTTTTTTACTGGAGATGTGTAAAGTGATTAAGACTAATTTGGGTACGCTGATTTCAAAAATCATAACCGTTTTGCTGTATCACGTCAGGATTTTCAGGAACAGAAATATTCCCATTGCCTAGAAGTCAGGATTTCAATGAAATTTACATATGTCTTTAACATGTCTATTTCGTACAATTGTTGTTAACTTGTGTTATATTTCTTTTTTTCAGATAAAGATGAGTAGGCGTTCCTGTACCAATAATCCTGACAACTTCTGTTATGTCTGTGGTCGGTATACCAAAAAAGATCAACAGCGAAGTATATCTACAGCAGTGAAAATGAAGGCCGCCTACTTTCACTACTTCAGGTGTAAGGTGGGGGACCAAGAACAGAGCTGGGCACCACACATCTGCTGCACAAGCTGTCACACAACCTTGACTCAGTGGTTGGTGGGCAAGCGCGCGAGCATGCCATTTGCGGTGCCCATGATATGGCGTGAGCCGCAGAATCATCATGATGATTGTTATTTCTGCTGCAGAAGCATCGCCGGCTTCAACAAGAAGAATAAAGGTCACATCAAGTACGCTGACTGCGTCTCTGCTCGAAAACCTGTGCCTCATGATGACGAGAACCCCGTTCCAACACCTCCAGCTGATCAGAACATAGCTGTAAGCAGTGGTGAAGAGGATGGTGATGATGAACCTTTTGAACCCGACACTCAAGAATCACACCTTCTGAACCAGGGAGACTTAAATGATCTTGTAAGAGATCTCTCGCTGTCAAAGGCGAAGGCAGAGCTGCTTGGATCAAGGCTGCAGCAGTGGAATCTACTTGAACCTAACACCAAGATATCCTTGTTCAGAGCACGTCACAGAGACATGGCTGAGTTCTTTGAGATGGAAGACACGATGACATTCTGCAGTGACATCAACGGTCTGTTGAAATAACTTGGGTGTGATCACGATCCTGCAGACTGGCGCCTCTTCATCGACTCGGGGAAGAACAGCTTGAAGGCTGTTTTGCTCCACAATGGCAACGAGAAACCATCAGTCCCACTGGCTCACGCGTTCGGCATGACAGAGACCTATGAGACTATGCGGCAGCTGCTTGATTCCATCAAGTACAATGACTTCAACTGGCACATCTGCGGAGACTTGAAAGTGGTGGCGCTGTTGTTAGGGCTGCAGTCAGGCTACACGAAATACATGTGCTTCCTTTGTCTCTGGGATAGCAGAGACGACAAGAATCACTGGACGAAGAAAGATTGGGAAGAGCGAAAAAGAGCATGTACCTGGTCGACACAACGTGAAGCATGTCGCCCTTGTCGACCCAGCCAAGGTTTTCCTTCCACCACTCCACATAAAGCTCGGCTTGATGAAAAGTTTTGTACGGGCAATGGATCTGAATGGGCGTGGGTTTTTATACCTCAAGGAAAGTTTGGCAACACCTTGTCGGAGGCCAAGATCAAGGCTGGTGTCTTTGTTGGACCGCAAATCCGACAGATTATGAAGGACGAAACTTTTCCGACAACTCTAAACCCCAAAGAGCTGGCAGCGTGGAGGAGCTTCAAAGCTGTGACGGACAACTTCTTGGGGAACGAGCGCGCGGACAACCATGAAGAAATAGTGCAGCAGCTGCTGGAGTCCTTCAGGAAACTTGGCTCCAGGATGTCCCTGAAAATCCATTTCCTACACCAGCACCTGAACTTCTTCCCTGACAACTTGGGAGCAGTCTCGGACGAGCACGGCGAGCGATTCCACCAAGAGATTTCACTCATGGAGACGCGTTACCAAGGGCGGCACAACCCGAACATGATGGGCGATTTCTGCTGGTTCCTGCATCGTGAAACTGACACAGAGCAGCACAAACGCAAAGCCAAATGCCTAAAGCATTTTTAATCACATTCTAGTGGAGTTTTTCTGTAATTTCTATAATTTTGAAGCATTCATGATGAAATAAATGAATAAATGAATTTTTGTAAATTTCATTGAAATCCTGACTTCTAGGCAATGGGTATATTTCTGTTCCTGAAAATCCTGACGTGATACAGCAAAACGGTTATGATTTTTGAAATCAGCGTACCCAAATTAGTCTAAATCACTTTACACATCTCCAGTAAAAAATTTTTGTTGTTCAGTGTAATACAAGATTGAAGATTACGAGTTATTTATTGCAAAGTTTTTTTTAAAAACCTAACTGACTGCAAATGTAATTGTTGTCTTTTTGTTAATAATCATAATAATAATAATGATAATAATGAAAATAATAATAATAATAAAAATAATGATAATAATCTTCCTATATAAAACACAATGTGTGTTTGTGTGTTTGTTTATTTCTGCCATGCTATGTCCTTGATACAAGATGCCATTATTTTAATTATTGAAACAAAACAAATAGTGTGAGAAACGTGATATTTACAAGACTTAACAGTAAATAATGAGACAAGGTTCATTTAATTTTGTGATCACCTTGACATTTTACTTGAAAAGTTAGTGAGGTAACAGAATTTTAGGATAACCTTCATATCAACAAGAAAGGTCAAGGTTGTCATGAGCTAACATTTGAGTGAAATATCTGTTGTTTGTTCGACCTATCATCCTTTAGACTGAATGTGTGAGACGCCTGCATTCTTTCAAACATTCTATTGGTAAATATGGTTAATGTGCCAGTTTTGATATCTTGGTACATAAAATGTAAACTAAATTTGGAATGTGACTGACTCTACCAAAGTTTTATATCAACTAAAAATATAGGCATATTGAAGAGTGGAAATACAGAGGGAAGATTCACATAACTATTTACAGTGGGAGGGAAGGTCAAGTAGCCTAAAGGAATGGTACAAGAGAAGAAAAGTTATGAAGTGAATGACAGATTATGAGCTGACAGCTGAAAAGACTGAAGGAAGGAACAGTATTGGAGAGAAGCTGGAAGATGGTATCACAAACAGAAGAATATCAAGAAGAAGGAATTAAGATATCTCAGCCTCAAGTAACATAGACAAACAAGGAGTTGGTTGGGCAATGGGCATGTTCGACCAAACAAGGCTGGAGTACGATGGATGATTGAAGTGTTCAAGACACAAGACTAGAAAAGGGTTGGTTAAAAAAAAGACCGCCAGCTGCTAGCAATGGGAGAAGAGGACACCCTGCATCTCAGCATCCTCTTTGACCATGTCAATGTTTTCAGGTTTTTGGCTTCTACAATCCACAGCATCTCGAAATGTCAGATATAATGCAAGGTCTCTGGTCCAAAGGGGGAGCTGTACTCCAGAGAGAGAATTCCTCATGCATGCCTTGTATGTTGTGAGAAGCAGATAACTCATTCGTTGGTTTGAGGTGATCACTTTCCAAGTGTGCTCTGGGGAGTCTCATGGTGAGTGATCTGCAAAGGCATTTTTTGTACATTAGAAAAAACAGCAAGGATAATGTCACTTGTGCCATTGATGTATTGGAAGCTAGAGAGCAACTATTAGCCACAATAGATCACCACAATGTTAGTCATCATTGTAATAAGCACAAAGCAGGGTTGCACCAAAGCGGGACGTCTTCGTACATCACTGTCAGCAGTTATAAAGTGGCAGTTCCAGTTATGTCTTATTTATTACGTAACACACCAATGCATTAGGGAAGGCTCAACAACCAGGACTAATCTTATGACTTCCTCAAGCTCAGTTCTGAAATGCAGGTCATGGATGTTTGTTTATAATTGAAAAGGAATGTTTCTCGTATCACCTTGAGGTATCACATGCTGAACTTCAGCATAATTTGATCAGGAAGGAGATGGTGTATGGTTCATTTAAAAAGGATGTTTCATATCAAAAATCAAAGTGTTTAATATTGCTATGGGAATGGCTTAATCAATCAATGAGAATCTTGACAATTATGATCTCGTAGTGATGGGGAATACATGTTTTAAATTTCAACTTGATCGGACACATGGTCTGGCAGCCAGAATTGTTAAATTTTGTTGATGTGGGGTTTTTTTTTTTTTGAGGTTTTTTATTTATTTAAATAAAGCTCACTTAGTTGTGCCTGGATGGGTTTGAGGGTAGAGCAGGAGCAGCTGAAATGTGAATCTTATTCAGGTTCCTCCTGATGACATCATCTTTGCTTTTTGTTTGGGTTCCTTCCGATTACTCCAATGCAGGACTATACCTATTTGGTCTTGTATTTGATTTGAATTGAGTTTATTTTAATCCCATTCTGAATTCAATTGAATAAAACAAAAAAGGTCATGGGTCAGGGTCAGGTGTCTGATCAAAGCGGGGTTGCACCAAAGTGGGACGTCTTCGTACATCACTGTCAGCAGTTATAAAGTGGCAGTTCTAGTTATGTCTCTTATTTATTATGTAACACACCAATACATAAACGTCACACAAAGTACACCACACAAAACTATACAAACACCACACAACACACCACACAATACAAGTTCTGGCGAGGGTCTGTGATCTCTGATTGCTCTTTTTCATATTATTTTGTAGTTTTCATGTTTTGTTTTTTTTTGCTATTATTGGGGCTATGTTTGTTTCTGTTTTGTTTTCTTTTTTCTGTTTCGTTTTTGCTATTATTGGGTCTTTGTGTGTTTGTTTTGTTTTCTTTTTTTCTGTTTCGTTTTCTCTTCCCCATTGTAATCTGTCATATGTTTTCCTTCAATGAAAATGAGTCCACATAGGTTCCACATGGCCTCCACAAGTGAAGTCGGCTTCGAGATTCTTCCATAGGCAGACTCCAAAAGAGTGGGGGAAACCCCTCTCCCCCATAGAGTGGCCAATGGGCGCACCATGAACAGCATTAGACACCACCCCCTGGGGAGTTGATAAAACACATGATGGTTGGAATCTCGTGGTCTTGTTTTCCAGTGGCCATCTCTTTCAGAGCCTTTCTGTGCAAATAACCGCCTCTTGTACCTGTCATTCCCCAGGGACCTGCTTTGCATGGGACTTCCTGCTCTCTGCACTGAGGTTCAATTCTCACGGTGCTCAGATACTGCTACTCTCTTGGGTGCAGTTTCCAGCTGTTTGTGGTCTGCTGTGGTGACAAAGCTTGGAGATTGTGGACAGACAAAGCACCTCAAGACAGCACACAGGCATGGCTCAATGCTAAAATCAGGCATGAGCAAGGCCCACTCACCCCTTTCCCAAGGTTATTTTGAATCCCATCCTCTCCCTCGATCTGTCCTGTCACCTGTGTGAGAAAGAGGGGTTAAGATTAAAGAAATAAATGCATTGTTCACATCGTGGGCATGAGGGTTCATCATTTATTATTTTGTTTCACCGGTTGTGTTCTTTTCCCTTCTGCCCTGCCCCTATGTTTTTCTTCTGAATAAATCCTTTGTTAATGAGAACCTGTTTTGTGGTCACTGAGGAAACGAGGTCTCGGCAGCACTCGAGTTAATTTGGCATGTAAACGCGTATGCGGGAAATTGGGATGCAGTGAGATAACACGTCATGAGTTCAAACCAAACTGCCGGTTGGCACCGCTCTGCCAAATTCGGGAGGGCAGCTTTGCAACGGTACATGGCTTTTAAACCACTGACCAGTAGCAAATTATTGGTGGACCGGCATCTCATCTCCCACCTGCCCGGTGGTCAGTTGGTGGTTAGACTCCCATGAAAGTAACAAAATAATGCAAATGACTGGCAGAATAAGTTTGATTTTTTAAATAAATAATGATAGCAAAGAGTTTTAAGATAAATAAAATAGTGATTAACTCGAAAATTCATGCGATGGTATTTCAAAAATATATACCTTATTTTATGGACAGTCTACGTGGCTGAATAGGACTCACAGAAGCAGGAATACTACTCAAAGAAACTGAGCTACCTCAGGTGAAATCAATGAATCGGTCAAAAGTTCTTCAATAATGAGAAGCTGAAGATGCATTGAGCTGTGTTGGATTGTCCACCTGTGAGATTAGTGGTACTGTATTATTTCAAGGCAAACAAAATATAGCAAAAAAGACATGACAAAACTTGGCTTGTGTTTTAAAATAAGAATGAGTGTGGCTATATATAATATTTTCATCTTTTTATTCATCCCAACAAATTATCTCATTTATGTAATAGTATCTCCCATTCTATTAAATCCTCTTTTTAAGCGTCCCTGTATTGGATAGGGGGAGGCTTATGGCTGTTGTAGGGTTTGTTTCTACAATTCGTGGCCCCAATTTTTAATGGTAGCTTAGAGTTTCTTGGACCCCTGGGAGTCTAAAGGTACTCACCATTTATGTAAGTTTTCTTTATTTTCCTTCCTTTTCTTTTCTGCCAATTTCTGAGCTTATCTCAAAGCCAGCTGGGACTTTGGAATGACATTTTGCATAAATAATGGCAATATAAAGTGTACAGGTTTGACAAAATATATTTTGACCTTGACTTAAGTTTAAAGATCATGACCTAATTACAGACATTTAAACATGTTTCACCATAACTCGACTAAGGTTTGTCCAATCATATCAAATTTGCCCTCGCTAGATAGTCTACAAGAAGTCGCATTTATGGTTAATTTACATCATATCTCTCAAAGTTAAAGATCAAGGTCAAATGGCGGTATGAAAAACAGAATGCATTTTTTGTCGTTGCTCAATTTTGTCAATACGAAAACTCAAATACCGCTTGGCCTTCTAATATCTTATTTGATCATAATAGTGGACCTGCATTGAAGTTATGCTACTGATATTTCATTTATACCCTTGACCTACCTTTTTCAGATGGTGACCGAATTAACAGAAAACATTTTTGTTCATAACTTGAATAATTTTACTCCGATTTTATATCCCTAAATCTTGAAGGTCAAAGTCATATGACGGTCCAAAAATAATATGGATATCATTAGATTGCCAGCGCCAGGGGTGGCTTTACCTTTGGCGATTGCTTTGTGATCACAGCTATCTAGTTTGTTGTGACATTACCTATTCATTGTTATCTCCTTTTGCGGGTTTCAGGAGGTGGGAGGGAGTTCTCCCAGAACTCAAAATCTCCACCTCATTTTTATTTTTGGTAAAGTATTGTTGTGGATTTCCGCCACTCCGGCGTGCGGACGACCGCCTTTAGCTCAATTGCGGCCGCGTGCGCCCACCGAAAGTGGCAATCTAGTCGCAGCTTCCGGATCAACGCCGAAACCCAGCTACGGGTGTTTTTCTTCTGTCCACGCACTACAGGGTCGATCGCCGAATTGTCGATGTACCTAATTATTCGCATGGGCAAAAATGCCGGGAGTTTATACCTCAACAGGACCTGCACGAAAACGAGCCGCTTAAGAAGCTCGTTCCGTATGCGATTGCAGAGCGGTTGTATATCGCCAAGTCCCGTCGGACCAGATGTACGTTTTATCGGCTTATAATCAGCCAGCTAATATCCCGAACACAATTATGGCAGTCAATGGAGGAAGGGACGCAACGAGCAGGTGAACATTCAAACAATGGGGGTATTTTTTTCCACACAGGCATGCAAGCAATGCAATGAATGGAGGGGGGAGGGGGAAATGGGGGAAAAGACACGAGCAAAAACCTACAGCCGATGTCTATTATGTAATGTACATGCACTTAATCAGTTTGTTATTTATGGACAAGGCACCACAGACTTTCATGCAAAACCCCAGAAAGAAAGGAAAAACCGGGCTCGTGAGCCTTTATAATTTGCTCAGAGCCGGGATGACCGAAGGGGCTCCGAGAGACCGAGCGGGCTACCTGGCCACCCTCGTTGGGTCCTGGTTCGGCGACCCTCGATGTCTCTGCCCGCACTCCAACCTCCGAACTCTCCAGCTCTCTTCCCGACTCCACCACACAAGCGCAGCGCGAACTTGAACGCTCTCTCCCAGCGCTCTTCTCCAACTCCACCTCATTCTCCAACTCGTTCTTCAACTCGTTCTCCAACTCGTTCTTTCTTTGTCGACGACTCGGCGTCTCTTCAACCGCTCAACTGGACTCCAGGCTCCAAACTCAACTGGCTTCTCGGCGTTTCAGCACGGCTTTTTATTGGGTTCGGGGGGGGGGGGTGCTTGATCTTTCACCTTCGACCCTTCACCCCCGGCTGGCTCCGCCCCTTTCGCCGTTTTAATCTTGCTGTCAAACGCGACCGTGTTAGGAATCACCGTCTTCACGCGGACGTGTTTGGAATCACCGGCTTCACGCGGTTGGGGTGAAGATGGTGAGGAGATGATGGCGGTTGTGGAGAAGATGGTGAGGAGATGATGGCGGTTGTGGAGAAGATGGTGAGGAGATGTTGGCGGTTGTGGAGAAGATGGTGAGGAGATGATGGCGGTTTGTGGAGAAGATGATGAGGAGATGTGTGTATAAAATAAAAGACAGAAAAGAATAACACTACCTCAAAGGTTCACAGCCTGGCACACGAATAAATCCCGTTATACATCAGTGGGGAAATCTAACCTGGAACACACACTTATCGACATAACTGATCTTCGGGGAACCTGAATAGTGATCTGTGAATTTCCACAACCGTAACAGTATCATTACTCATGAACCACACTGTGAAATTTCATTCTCATAGCTTAGTTCCAAGGGCTCTTTTCAGAATCTTTGCTGAATCTCTGACAGCCTCCACTTGTAGCTCATTTGCAGTGATATTTCCCGGAATGATTTTTAAGTACTCTGTAAGGGTTTTCTTTATCATTCTTGTAGCTCCAACTTTCACTGGTACAATTTCACCTTTTTTCGATTTCAAAGTCCTCGACCTCACTTTTCAGATCCTGATATTTGCTCAATCTCCTTATTTCTGTGGCATTGAGTCCAAAGTCAATGGTAACTGAAACCTTGATCAACAATGCCAACTTTTCATTTTTGTGTTTGAGCACTATGTCAGGACACAAAGCTTTGTTTGCAATGTTCACACTTGACGGTCTGCGACTCACTCTTGTCATGCGTGAGCATTATTTGTTCATTTTTAAGGATCGGATTTGGTTTGTGTTTCAATGATTGTTCTGGGACCGGGATGTTGAAATGTTGACAGATGTGCCAGTGGAATACTCTGCAGATGCTGTCATGTCTTTCTGTGTACAGCTGTTCCGACATGAGTTTTTTTTTACATCCCGAAAGGAGGTGACTGGTACTTTCTGTTTCTTCACCACAAAACCGACATTTATCCGATTGACTCAATCGCACCGTTTTCTTAATGGCATTCGTGTAGTGTCCATGGTCTTGGGTATTGATATAATGACTCGTTCTCCATCCCAACTAATTTGACCTCTTCTTAGCCATTCCAAAGAGCCTTCCTTGTCGATCCCTATCCTGTCGAGCTCTTTTTTTTCTCCTGCTCTTTTGTCATTCCATTTGTCAGAGTATATCCGCTGATAGTTATTTTTGTAGTTTTTCCGTTTTTTTATTTGTAATCATTTGGGCTGTGTTTGTTTCTGTTTCGTTTTCCTGTGCAGTATCCATAATTTTCACCTGTCTTTAGAAGGTTGTTGCTGAATGGATTAAGAACCCCTTTTCTGGTCTGTTGTTTTCTTGCCCATGTACAAATCTCATCTGGCAATCTGTTGAGCTTTTCACATACTCCACTGGTCCTACACACGCTGTTGTGTGCACTTGGTTAAGCTCCGTCAAACCGCCTCCTCCTCGTCTCGGGAAGTACAACCTGCATTGGTTTTTGAAGAATATATTGTGAATAGTTAGACGTTTCCTTGTTTTGGTGTCTAAGTTGTTGATCTCCAATTGTGGCCAGTTTGTAATTTTTTTTTTTTTTGTATACCTTTTCGAGGCTCGGATGAGAGCTAACACACAACGCACAGCAAGAGGGGCATGAGACAAGAGGGGTGGGAGTGGGAAGGACAAAACAGTGAGGAACAGAGACATTAGGAGATCTGTGGATGGGAGAGGGATGGGGTAGGGAACATGGGGAATACAAGACGGATATTACAGGGACTTTCAGGAAGGAAAGCAGGGAATTTAAAGGAGGTGGGCTTGGGTGGATTATCGGGGGTAGAAATGATCGAGGATTTGGATTGGGGGGGGTGATAAGAGGTGGTGGTGAACAGCTGTTTTAAAGGACTGGAGGGAAGAATGGGATTGAATAGAGTGAGGGAGTTTATTCCAAAGGTGAGAAAAAAGAGGAATGAAAGAGTGAAGGTGAGCAGTGATTCGTCATTTTGCTCGTTTTACCAGAAGGGGGTTGTTGGTGGACGTTGAGCACCCTGCGGAAATGTGGTGGGGACAAATCGCAGAGAGAGCAGGGGGGGCGAGGCTGGAGAGGAGATGGTAGAAGACAGAAAGACCACCAATCAGCCTGCGGTGAGAGAGTGAGAGGCCCAAAGACTCAAGCTCATTGTGGGAGAGGCCAATGATCCGAAATGCCTTGGTTTCCACAGCGTGAAGCCGAGAAAGGTGTGAGGCAGGAGCAGCAGCCCAGAGGGGAGAGCAGTACTCCATCAGGCTGCGGACGAAAGCTTTGTAAGTGATCAGGAGCTCAGGTGGGCTGAGGAAGGACTTTGCACAACAGAGGATTCCCAGTCGGCGACTGGCTTTGGAGGCGAGGTTTGAAATGTGGCTTTCCCAGGAAAGATCATGGCAGATAGTGAGACCCAGAAGCTTTAAAGAAAGGACTTCTTCCAGAAGATTGTTGAGAAAGTGGATGGGGGGGGGGTTTCTAAACGGTCCTTTCGGAAAGACATAGGGAGAGTGTGAGATTTGTCGAGATTGAAAGACATGTTCCAGGTGTTGGACCAGTTTGTGATTTTACCCAGATCTGCAGTGAGCGAAGAACCTGCTGCATGCCAGTCTGAGGGATGACAGATGGTACAGCAGAGGGTGGAGTCATCAGCAAAGATATATAGAGGATTTTCCAGAGTCGGAGAGATCATTGATGAAAACCAGAAAAAGAACAGGGCCCAGAACGCTACCTTGAGGAACTCCAGCCTGGACAGGAAGAGGGAATGAAAGAACTCCATTTAGGGCCACACATTGACTGTGACAGGAGAGGAAGTCTGTGAGCCATGAGTGGAGATGGCCTTGGATACCATAGGAAGAGAGTTTGGTGAACAGGGCAGGGTGCCAGACCATGTCAAAAGCACGTGATATGTCTAGGGATATGGCTCTGATTTCATGTCCGGCATTGAGGACCTCCATCCATTGTTGGGAGAGCAGAAGCAGCATATCCAGAGTAGAGTGACCTGGTCTGAAACCAAATTGATGATCGGAAATCAAGCCATTGGAGAAGAGGAAGGATTTAATGTCTGAAGCGATGATGGATTCCATAACCTTGCTGATGATTAGTGTCGGAATTGGCGTTCGTCCTGGTTGGTGTTTATGTTCATGGTGCTCGGGTCGCCGATCGGCGTTCGCGGCTGGCCAAGTTGCTCCTTGGATTCTGGAGGCGTGGGTTCGAGTCCCACCGAGGCGGGTTGTGTGGGAGCGAGCGAGCTGAGGATCCCGTTTCCTTCCGCAGAATCCGAGCTCCAGAAGCGCGGGTTGGTGAAGACCGCACGAGGTGGAGAGGTACCAACCAGACCTTGACCCTCAGCTCGCCTTCCCTCTCAAGCCGAAGGGCAGAATAAAGACCATTGAGGTCCATTTATTTTGGGTGTGCGTGTTTGTGTGCGAGCCTGTCTTTTCCAAGTAGAATTGTTAAGTGCTTTTGTTGTAGATTATTTGCATTTCTTATAGTCGTGATAACTCTGCTCTTTGTGTGTTCCCTTCCCCCCATTGTAAAATAAATACCCCTATTGTTGAATGTATCAGCTCGTTTCTGTGCTTCTTTCATTGGCTTAGCATGGTGTGTCTTGGGAAATTGGGAAGCGGCAAATTGTGCATTTGGTCCGACAGGTCTTGGTAACCATCCGCTCAGGTTACGCACGGTTGGAGCACGATAACGGTTCGTTCCGCTTGAGGCCTGCCGAGGGTGTGAATTCCCCGGTAACTTTGCCGCGTGTATACTTAGGTATATTGAAGTTAGCAATTAACCCTATTCCACGCGGCCGAATTATTGGCGATTCACGGTCCTGTAAGGAGCCCGTGCCTTTCGGAGTTCTCCGAGAAGCACGATCTAGATTCCGGGTGTTCGCTGGAGCCGACTCCACTGCTCCACCTTGCGGTCGTGCTCGCCACCGACACCTGGCTCCACAACAATATTTCTAAGATATGTCCAGGGAATAACAATCAACAGAATCAAAGACAGAAGAAATTCAGCTTAAAATGTGTAAGTTCAACAAAGTACATTGATTCAAACAGTGGTAATGAATCAGACACAGAACAAGACCATGAAGGATTTGGTTTGTTCCAAAATGGTGATGACTCTCACAATAACGTTAAACCTATCAAGTTAAAGGTGGCTGTAGGACGTTGTAATATTGTTACGAATCTGGAAGCCATTTGCACACAAACAGACAGCAGTCCCTAAGCTTAGTTATTTCGATAAGTATGTGTTTATAGTTAGAATCCTTCCTTCTGTCTAATGGGAATTTCGTGTGTGCTACGAGTTATTTTATCGTTAGGTTATTACATCTCACCACCTGCCCATCACACTCCATTGAGTTGGCTGCTCGTCCCTTGACTTGCCGAGAGGGTCCCTAGTGGTCCCAGTCCTCAGCTTCCACGAACGTTCCACACGCAATGGGGCTTCACCACGATCCACCTTCCTCAAACATACGTGGAGGGAGGGCGGCTTTCTCCACGCATGGCCGAAACCCTGCCCAGGAAGGCTGTACCCGTAGGATCCTGGCCAATAAGAGGCGAACAGCGAGATGTGCTGACCAAGGCCCCTCCCCACTGAGGGAGGTCCATAAAGTTCCAGAGACGCTCTGAGGCGTAGTTGGTGGAAAAACGGGATTGGTGTGGACGGAAGGTCGTTGTCATTATCGTGGTTGTTGTCATTGTCGTTGGCACGAGGAGTTCTGTGGACCCCGACGATTCACCACCCGAGCTCCTCCACGAACCACGAGTCCCCCATGTGCGACTGTGGATCGGACCGACGACCTTTGTGAGGTGCCGCATCATGGAGCATGCCTTCCCTCCGACGACCAGGTTCAAGCTGAGCCCTGTTTCTCAGCTCGTCTTTCCCTCCTGAGCTGAGGGACCAAATAAAGACCCCACAGGATCCATTTATTGTGTGTGTGCGTGTGTGTGTGTGTGTGTGCGTGCGTGCGTGCATGCGTGCGTGCGTGCGTGCGTGCGTGTGTGTGTGTGTGTGTGTGTGGTGCCAGTCTGATAAGTAGAATTGTTAAGTGCTTTTGTTCATTCTACATTTATTTATTCGGATAACTCTGCTCTGTGTCTCCCTCCCTATGATAAATAAACCCTCTTGTTAAATGTTCCAGCTTGTTGTCTGTCACTTTCTTCCATTGACCCAGCATGGTGCGGGCTTGAGAAATAGTGAGGCCGTCAGTGCCGTAAGTTGTAATTGGGTCCGATGGACTCTGGTAATTCCGCTCGGTTACACTGGACCGAGGTCGCTGGAGCAACCCGGTTCGACAGAGTCCGTTGAGGGTGTGACTTCCCCAGTAATTTGACGACGTGGGTACTTGGGTATATTGAAATTTGGCTCTTGACCCTACTCCACACGGTCGAACTATTGGAGATTCATGGTCCTGTAAGGGACTCGTACCTTCGGACTTATCCGAGGGTCACGACCTAAATTCCGGTGTGTTCGGTGGAGCCGAATCTACTGCTCCCCTAGCGGTCGTGCTCGCCACTGGGACCTGGCCCCACAACATTATTGAACCATTCCACAAAGTGGATATGGTCTCAGCATTGTAAACAAGCGTTCAAGTACGTAAAAACCGTTCTTACAGGAGAAAAAGTCTGAGTACATTACGATCTGACAAAACCGTGAGTGTTAAGCGTAGATGTTGCCCAAAGGGGTTCAGGGCTTGTCTCAGCCACAGATTCACAGAAGGGACCGAACGCCCAATCACCTACGCGTCGTGTACCCTAAGTGCAGCAGAAAAAAATGACGGACAAATTGAAAATGAGGGATGAGCAATAGTGTATGGATTGAAGAAGTTTCATTTATATTTCTATGGCTGAAAGTTCAAATTGGTCTCGGATCATGAGCCACTGACCCAGATATTCGGTCCAAAGGTAGGGATACCTCCATTAGTGGCAGCTAGATTGCAACGGTGGGCATTGTTGTTAAGTAGGTACACCTATGACACTGAATGCCGTATGTCTCGACAAAACGCAATGGCTGACATATTAAGTAGATTTCCAGTCGACTATCCAAGTATGGCAGACTTGGAAGAAAACTGTTTTCAAAACAATGATGGACTCATTACCAGTGAATGCAAAACAAATTGCAGAGTGTACGGGGAAATATCCAGTACTAGTGAAAGTGTATGAATATACTTTATCGGGATGTCCAAGTTATTGCACGGATAAAACATTACAACCGTACTTCACGCGTCGAGATAAGCTGTCGAGATAAGCTGTCGGTTGATGACGGATGTTTATTGTGAGTCGTAGTTCCTTCACCGATATAAACGTGTATGATAGGTGAACTCCACGAAAGTCACCCAGGAGTAGGTCGAATGAAAGCCTTGGCGAGGTCGTTCGTTTGGTGGCCAAGGCTAGACGGGCACATAGAAGAAAGGGTGAGATCATATAGCAAATGCACGGATGCTCAATTGGCACTGAAAGTTGTTCCTCTTTTGTTATGGCCTTGGGCTACAGAACCGTGGCAGAGAATTCATATGGATTATGCAGAGGTCAAAGGTCAAAATTTTCTGGTGGTTGTAGACAGCTACTCAAAATGGCCAGAAGTCTTCCCGATGTCCAGCACAACCGCTGTTGGTTTGATCATGATCCTACGATCCTTATTTGCAAGATTTGGATTAGCCACACAGTTAGTCTCAGATAATGGAGGACAATTTATTGCGTACAAATTTGTTACATTTTTGAAATCCAACGGTATTGAACATACCTTATACCCTCCGTACGACCCCTCTTCAAATGGATTGGCCGAAAAGAACTTCGAGACATTCAAGAGAATGTTCACAAAATCAGATAATTCATTGTCATTATAACACAGGGGAGCAAAAGTACTGAATTATAGGAACACACCACACACTACAACTGGGATAACACCCACAGGACTGTTCCTAAAAGACATTCCAAAAACTCGACTTTCCTTTGTGAAACCGTGTCAACAACGAAAAGTCGAAAAGAAGCAGATAGCTTCAAAATTTCAACATGACAGATTCCACCCGAGCATTTGTCAATATGACATGTATCAACAGGTACGTGTTAGAAATTTAAGGAGAGGAAAAGAGAAGTGGATACCTGGTACAATTGTATCCATTATAGGTCCTAATACTGTTATGAATCTGGAAACCATGCGTACTCAACATTCAGGGCCCAAGGTTAGTTATGTCGATAAGTATGTGTACAGTTAGAATCCATCCCCTTCTGTCTAATGGGAATTACGTGTGCGCTACGGGTTATTTTATAGCAAGGATTTTTACATCAACAACGTCAACAACAACACTCTGCTCGCAGCATTGTCCGTGCTCTTCGTGCGCTCATGAAGCGTTTCGTTCTGGCCTGACACCAAATAAGAGTATGCGTCATTTTGCGGCCAATGGGTGACGAGCAGATCAGAGCCGGGGCGGTCCTTTGCAAGAAGGCGGAGCCGCGACGCGTGGTCCGCCCAATGAGAGCAGGCCACGGATGAGCGGACCGTGCCCGAGAAGGACGAGAAAAGAAAAGAAAGAAGGAATAATTGCATCCCTGTCGGCTCGAGCGCGCTTCGGTCTGGTCTGCGTCTGACTGCACCACGCGCATCCGAGGTGTCTCGTCTGGCGCACAACGACAAGAGGTCGACCATCTCATCATTGGAGAACACCTTGTCTCGCCTCCTCTGGATTTGGCTGCCCTGGTCCGTTCTTTGGCGACTGGTGCTCCGGGAAGGTGCGGACGTCGAGACGCGCGAACATGGCCAGGTAGCCAGCCACGTGCTCGTCCCTCAGCTCGACTTCCCTCCGAGCTGAAGGAATAATAAAGACCTCGAGGTCCATCTCTCTTTCTGGGTATCTGTGTGTGCGTGTGTGTGTCCGTGGGGCCCCGTCTATAAGTAGAATTGTTCAGTGCTTTCATTGTACATCGGTTGCATTGCTTAGTTGGATAACTCTGCTCTTTATGTGTTCCCTTCCCCCCATTGTAAATAAATACCCTTATTGTTGAATGTCCCAGCTTGTCCTTGTCCTTTCTGCCATTCGTTTGCCGTGCTGCGAACGGGAATTAGGAAGGCCGTTGCTGTAATTGTACATTTGGTCCGATGCGGCTCTGGTAACTCCGCTCGGTTACGCCGGATCCGAGCCGTTACCCGCGACTCGGATCGGACAGAGTCGGCCGAGGTTGTGGTTTCCCCGGTAGTTGGACGGCGTGAGTACTTAGGTAAATTGGAGTTAGACAAGTGGACACTACCTCACGCCGTCAAAATATTGGCGACCACGGTC